>NW_026601342.1:0-57058 GCF_029448725.1 Salvelinus fontinalis
TGTCTACTACTAACATGTTACTAATGATGATCACATCCTGTAGAGATGTCTACTACTAACATGTTACTAATGATGATCACATCCTGTAGAGATGTCTACTACTAACATGTTACTAATGATGACCACATCCTGTATATCTGTCTACTACTAACATGTTACTAATGATGACCACATCCTGTATATCTGTCTACTACTAACATGTTACTAATGATGACCACATCCTGTAGAGATGTCTACTACTAACATGTTACTAATGATGACCACATCCTGTAGAGATGTCTACTACTAACATGTTACTAATGATGATCACATCCTGTAGAGATGTCTACTACTAACATGTTACTAATGATGATCACATCCTGTAGAGATGTCTACTACTAACATGTTACTAATGATGACCACATCCTGTATATCTGTCTACTACTAACATGTTACTAATGATGATCACATCCTGTATATCTGTCTACTACTAACATGTTACTAATGATGACCACATCCTGTATATCTGTCTACTACTAACATGTTACTAATGATGATCACATCCTGTATATCTGTCTACTACTAACATGTTACTAATGATGACCACATCCTGTATATCTGTCTACTACTAACATGTTACTAATGATGACCACATCCTGTATATCTGTCTACTACTAACATGTTACTAATGATGATCACATCCTGTATATCTGTCTACTACTAACATGTTACTAATGATGACCACATCCTGTAGAGATGTCTACTACTAACATGTTACTAATGATGACCACATCCTGTAGAGATGTCTACTACTAACATGTTACTAATGATGACCACATCCTGTAGAGATGTCTACTACTAACATGTTACTAATGATGATCACATCCTGTAGAGATGTCTACTACTAACATGTTACTAATGATGACCACATCCTGTATATCTGTCTACTACTAACATGTTACTAATGATGATCACATCCTGTATATCTGTCTACTACTAACATGTTACTAATGATGACCACATCCTGTATATCTGTCTACTACTAACATGTTACTAATGATGATCACATCCTGTATATCTGTCTACTACTAACATGTTACTAATGATGACCACATCCTGTATATCTGTCTACTACTAACATGTTACTAATGATGACCACATCCTGTATATCTGTCTACTACTAACATGTTACTAATGATGACCACATCCTGTAGAGATGTCTACTACTAACATGTTACTAATGATGATCACATCCTGTAGAGATGTCTACTACTAACATGTTACTAATGATGATCACATCCTGTAGAGATGTCTACTACTAACATGTTACTAATGATGATCACATCCTGTATATCTGTCTACTACTAACATGTTACTAATGATGATCACATCCTGTAGAGATGTCTACTACTAACATGTTACTAATGATGATCACATCCTGTAGAGATGTCTACTACTAACATGTTACTAATGATGACCACATCCTGTAGAGATGTCTACTACTAACATGTTACTAATGATGACCACATCCTGTATATCTGTCTACTACTAACATGTTACTAATGATGACCACATCCTGTATATCTGTCTACTACTAACATGTTACTAATGATGACCACATCCTGTATATCTGTCTACTACTAACATGTTACTAATGATGATCACATCCTGTATATCTGTCTACTACTAACATGTTACTAATGATGATCACATCCTGTAGAGATGTCTACTACTAACATGTTACTAATGATGACCACATCCTGTATATCTGTCTACTACTAACATGTTACTAATGATGACCACATCCTGTATATCTGTCTACTACTAACATGTTACTAATGATGACCACATCCTGTATATCTGTCTACTACTAACATGTTACTAATGATGACCACATCCTGTATATCTGTCTACTACTAACATGTTACTAATGATGATCACATCCTGTATATCTGTCTACTACTAACATGTTACTAATGATGATCACATCCTGTATATCTGTCTACTACTAACATGTTACTAATGATGACCACATCCTGTAGAGATGTCTACTACTAACATGTTACTAATGATGACCACATCCTGTATATCTGTCTACTACTAACATGTTACTAATGATGACCACATCCTGTATATCTGTCTACTACTAACATGTTACTAATGATGACCACATCCTGTATATCTGTCTACTACTAACATGTTACTAATGATGACCACATCCTGTAGAGATGTCTACTACTAACATGTTACTAATGATGATCACATCCTGTATATCTGTCTACTACTAACATGTTACTAATGATGATCACATCCTGTAGAGATGTCTACTACTAACATGTTACTAATGATGATCACATCCTGTATATCTGTCTACTACTAACATGTTACTAATGATGACCACATCCTGTATATCTGTCTACTACTAACATGTTACTAATGATGACCACATCCTGTATATCTGTCTACTACTAACATGTTACTAATGATGACCACATCCTGTATATCTGTCTACTACTAACATGTTACTAATGATGACCACATCCTGTATATCTGTCTACTACTAACATGTTACTAATGATGACCACATCCTGTATATCTGTCTACTACTAACATGTTACTAATGATGACCACATCCTGTAGAGATGTCTACTACTAACATGTTACTAATGATGACCACATCCTGTAGAGATGTCTACTACTAACATGTTACTAATGATGATCACATCCTGTATATCTGTCTACTACTAACATGTTACTAATGATGACCACATCCTGTAGAGATGTCTACTACTAACATGTTACTAATGATGACCACATCCTGTATATCTGTCTACTACTAACATGTTACTAATGATGACCACATCCTGTATATCTGTCTACTACTAACATGTTACTAATGATGACCACATCCTGTATATCTGTCTACTACTAACATGTTACTAATGATGATCACATCCTGTATATCTGTCTACTACTAACATGTTACTAATGATGATCACATCCTGTATATCTGTCTACTACTAACATGTTACTAATGATGATCACATCCTGTAGAGATGTCTACTACTAACATGTTACTAATGATGACCACATCCTGTATATCTGTCTACTACTAACATGTTACTAATGATGACCACATCCTGTAGAGATGTCTACTACTAACATGTTACTAATGATGACCACATCCTGTAGAGATGTCTACTACTAACATGTTACTAATGATGACCACATCCTGTATATCTGTCTACTACTAACATGTTACTAATGATGACCACATCCTGTATATCTGTCTACTACTAACATGTTACTAATGATGATCACATCCTGTATATCTGTCTACTACTAACATGTTACTAATGATGACCACATCCTGTAGAGATGTCTACTACTAACATGTTACTAATGATGACCACATCCTGTATATCTGTCTACTACTAACATGTTACTAATGATGACCACATCCTGTATATCTGTCTACTACTAACATGTTACTAATGATGACCACATCCTGTATATCTGTCTACTACTAACATGTTACTAATGATGACCACATCCTGTATATCTGTCTACTACTAACATGTTACTAATGATGATCACATCCTGTAGAGATGTCTACTACTAACATGTTACTAATGATGATCACATCCTGTATATCTGTCTACTACTAACATGTTACTAATGATGACCACATCCTGTATATCTGTCTACTACTAACATGTTACTAATGATGATCACATCCTGTAGAGATGTCTACTACTAACATGTTACTAATGATGACCACATCCTGTATATCTGTCTACTACTAACATGTTACTAATGATGATCACATCCTGTAGAGATGTCTACTACTAACATGTTACTAATGATGATCACATCCTGTAGAGATGTCTACTACTAACATGTTACTAATGATGACCACATCCTGTATATCTGTCTACTACTAACATGTTACTAATGATGATCACATCCTGTAGAGATGTCTACTACTAACATGTTACTAATGATGACCACATCCTGTATATCTGTCTACTACTAACATGTTACTAATGATGACCACATCCTGTATATCTGTCTACTACTAACATGTTACTAATGATGATCACATCCTGTATATCTGTCTACTACTAACATGTTACTAATGATGACCACATCCTGTATATCTGTCTACTACTAACATGTTACTAATGATGACCACATCCTGTAGAGATGTCTACTACTAACATGTTACTAATGATGACCACATCCTGTAGAGATGTCTACTACTAACATGTTACTAATGATGACCACATCCTGTAGAGATGTCTACTACTAACATGTTACTAATGATGACCACATCCTGTAGAGATGTCTACTACTAACATGTTACTAATGATGATCACATCCTGTATATCTGTCTACTACTAACATGTTACTAATGATGACCACATCCTGTAGAGATGTCTACTACTAACATGTTACTAATGATGACCACATCCTGTAGAGATGTCTACTACTAACATGTTACTAATGATGACCACATCCTGTAGAGATGTCTACTACTAACATGTTACTAATGATGACCACATCCTGTAGAGATGTCTACTACTAACATGTTACTAATGATGACCACATCCTGTATATCTGTCTACTACTAACATGTTACTAATGATGATCACATCCTGTATATCTGTCTACTACTAACATGTTACTAATGATGACCACATCCTGTATATCTGTCTACTACTAACATGTTACTAATGATGACCACATCCTGTATATCTGTCTACTACTAACATGTTACTAATGATGACCACATCCTGTATATCTGTCTACTACTAACATGTTACTAATGATGACCACATCCTGTATATCTGTCTACTACTAACATGTTACTAATGATGATCACATCCTGTAGAGATGTCTACTACTAACATGTTACTAATGATGACCACATCCTGTATATCTGTCTACTACTAACATGTTACTAATGATGACCACATCCTGTATATCTGTCTACTACTAACATGTTACTAATGATGACCACATCCTGTAGAGATGTCTACTACTAACATGTTACTAATGATGACCACATCCTGTATATCTGTCTACTACTAACATGTTACTAATGATGACCACATCCTGTATATCTGTCTACTACTAACATGTTACTAATGATGACCACATCCTGTATATCTGTCTACTACTAACATGTTACTAATGATGACCACATCCTGTATATCTGTCTACTACTAACATGTTACTAATGATGACCACATCCTGTAGAGATGTCTACTACTAACATGTTACTAATGATGACCACATCCTGTAGAGATGTCTACTACTAACATGTTACTAATGATGACCACATCCTGTAGAGATGTCTACTACTAACATGTTACTAATGATGACCACATCCTGTATATCTGTCTACTACTAACATGTTACTAATGATGACCACATCCTGTATATCTGTCTACTACTAACATGTTACTAATGATGACCACATCCTGTATATCTGTCTACTACTAACATGTTACTAATGATGATCACATCCTGTAGAGATGTCTACTACTAACATGTTACTAATGATGACCACATCCTGTAGAGATGTCTACTACTAACATGTTACTAATGATGATCACATCCTGTAGAGATGTCTACTACTAACATGTTACTAATGATGACCACATCCTGTATATCTGTCTACTACTAACATGTTACTAATGATGACCACATCCTGTAGAGATGTCTACTACTAACATGTTACTAATGATGACCACATCCTGTATATCTGTCTACTACTAACATGTTACTAATGATGACCACATCCTGTATATCTGTCTACTACTAACATGTTACTAATGATGACCACATCCTGTATATCTGTCTACTACTAACATGTTACTAATGATGATCACATCCTGTAGAGATGTCTACTACTAACATGTTACTAATGATGACCACATCCTGTATATCTGTCTACTACTAACATGTTACTAATGATGACCACATCCTGTATATCTGTCTACTACTAACATGTTACTAATGATGATCACATCCTGTATATCTGTCTACTACTAACATGTTACTAATGATGACCACATCCTGTAGAGATGTCTACTACTAACATGTTACTAATGATGACCACATCCTGTATATCTGTCTACTACTAACATGTTACTAATGATGACCACATCCTGTATATCTGTCTACTACTAACATGTTACTAATGATGATCACATCCTGTATATCTGTCTACTACTAACATGTTACTAATGATGACCACATCCTGTAGAGATGTCTACTACTAACATGTTACTAATGATGACCACATCCTGTAGAGATGTCTACTACTAACATGTTACTAATGATGACCACATCCTGTAGAGATGTCTACTACTAACATGTTACTAATGATGACCACATCCTGTATATCTGTCTACTACTAACATGTTACTAATGATGATCACATCCTGTATATCTGTCTACTACTAACATGTTACTAATGATGACCACATCCTGTATATCTGTCTACTACTAACATGTTACTAATGATGACCACATCCTGTATATCTGTCTACTACTAACATGTTACTAATGATGATCACATCCTGTAGAGATGTCTACTACTAACATGTTACTAATGATGACCACATCCTGTATATCTGTCTACTACTAACATGTTACTAATGATGACCACATCCTGTAGAGATGTCTACTACTAACATGTTACTAATGATGACCACATCCTGTATATCTGTCTACTACTAACATGTTACTAATGATGACCACATCCTGTAGAGATGTCTACTACTAACATGTTACTAATGATGATCACATCCTGTATATCTGTCTACTACTAACATGTTACTAATGATGACCACATCCTGTAGAGATGTCTACTACTAACATGTTACTAATGATGACCACATCCTGTAGAGATGTCTACTACTAACATGTTACTAATGATGACCACATCCTGTATATCTGTCTACTACTAACATGTTACTAATGATGACCACATCCTGTAGAGATGTCTACTACTAACATGTTACTAATGATGATCACATCCTGTAGAGATGTCTACTACTAACATGTTACTAATGATGACCACATCCTGTAGAGATGTCTACTACTAACATGTTACTAATGATGACCACATCCTGTAGAGATGTCTACTACTAACATGTTACTAATGATGACCACATCCTGTAGAGATGTCTACTACTAACATGTTACTAATGATGACCACATCCTGTAGAGATGTCTACTACTAACATGTTACTAATGATGATCACATCCTGTAGAGATGTCTACTACTAACATGTTACTAATGATGACCACATCCTGTAGAGATGTCTACTACTAACATGTTACTAATGATGACCACATCCTGTAGAGATGTCTACTACTAACATGTTACTAATGATGACCACATCCTGTATATCTGTCTACTACTAACATGTTACTAATGATGATCACATCCTGTAGAGATGTCTACTACTAACATGTTACTAATGATGACCACATCCTGTAGAGATGTCTACTACTAACATGTTACTAATGATGATCACATCCTGTATATCTGTCTACTACTAACATGTTACTAATGATGACCACATCCTGTAGAGATGTCTACTACTAACATGTTACTAATGATGATCACATCCTGTATATCTGTCTACTACTAACATGTTACTAATGATGACCACATCCTGTATATCTGTCTACTACTAACATGTTACTAATGATGACCACATCCTGTATATCTGTCTACTACTAACATGTTACTAATGATGACCACATCCTGTATATCTGTCTACTACTAACATGTTACTAATGATGATCACATCCTGTATATCTGTCTACTACTAACATGTTACTAATGATGACCACATCCTGTAGAGATGTCTACTACTAACATGTTACTAATGATGACCACATCCTGTAGAGATGTCTACTACTAACATGTTACTAATGATGATCACATCCTGTAGAGATGTCTACTACTAACATGTTACTAATGATGACCACATCCTGTATATCTGTCTACTACTAACATGTTACTAATGATGACCACATCCTGTAGAGATGTCTACTACTAACATGTTACTAATGATGACCACATCCTGTAGAGATGTCTACTACTAACATGTTACTAATGATGATCACATCCTGTAGAGATGTCTACTACTAACATGTTACTAATGATGACCACATCCTGTATATCTGTCTACTACTAACATGTTACTAATGATGATCACATCCTGTATATCTGTCTACTACTAACATGTTACTAATGATGACCACATCCTGTATATCTGTCTACTACTAACATGTTACTAATGATGATCACATCCTGTAGAGATGTCTACTACTAACATGTTACTAATGATGACCACATCCTGTATATCTGTCTACTACTAACATGTTACTAATGATGACCACATCCTGTATATCTGTCTACTACTAACATGTTACTAATGATGATCACATCCTGTAGAGATGTCTACTACTAACATGTTACTAATGATGATCACATCCTGTAGAGATGTCTACTACTAACATGTTACTAATGATGACCACATCCTGTATATCTGTCTACTACTAACATGTTACTAATGATGACCACATCCTGTAGAGATGTCTACTACTAACATGTTACTAATGATGATCACATCCTGTAGAGATGTCTACTACTAACATGTTACTAATGATGACCACATCCTGTAGAGATGTCTACTACTAACATGTTACTAATGATGATCACATCCTGTAGAGATGTCTACTACTAACATGTTACTAATGATGACCACATCCTGTAGAGATGTCTACTACTAACATGTTACTAATGATGACCACATCCTGTAGAGATGTCTACTACTAACATGTTACTAATGATGACCACATCCTGTATATCTGTCTACTACTATCATGTTACTAATGATGATCACATCCTGTATATCTGTCTACTACTAACATGTTACTAATGATGATCACATCCTGTAGAGATGTCTACTACTAACATGTTACTAATGATGATCACATCCTGTATATCTGTCTACTACTAACATGTTACTAATGATGACCACATCCTGTATATCTGTCTACTACTAACATGTTACTAATGATGAACACATCCTGTATATCTGTCTACTACTAACATGTTACTAATGATGACCACATCCTGTATATCTGTCTACTACTAACATGTTACTAATGATGATCACATCCTGTAGAGATGTCTACTACTAACATGTTACTAATGATGACCACATCCTGTATATCTGTCTACTACTAACATGTTACTAATGATGATCACATCCTGTAGAGATGTCTACTACTAACATGTTACTAATGATGATCACATCCTGTATATCTGTCTACTACTAACATGTTACTAATGATGACCACATCCTGTAGAGATGTCTACTACTAACATGTTACTAATGATGATCACATCCTGTATATCTGTCTACTACTATCATGTTACTAATGATGACCACATCCTGTATATCTGTCTACTACTATCATGTTACTAATGATGACCACATCCTGTAGAGATGTCTACTACTAACATGTTACTAATGATGATCACATCCTGTAGAGATGTCTACTACTAACATGTTACTAATGATGACCACATCCTGTAGAGATGTCTACTACTAACATGTTACTAATGATGACCACATCCTGTATATCTGTCTACTACTAACATGTTACTAATGATGACCACATCCTGTAGAGATGTCTACTACTAACATGTTACTAATGATGATCACATCCTGTATATCTGTCTACTACTAACATGTTACTAATGATGAACACATCCTGTAGAGATGTCTACTACTAACATGTTACTAATGATGACCACATCCTGTAGAGATGTCTACTACTAACATGTTACTAATGATGACCACATCCTGTATATCTGTCTACTACTAACATGTTACTAATGATGATCACATCCTGTATAGATGTCTACTACTAACATGTTACTAATGATGACCACATCCTGTAGAGATGTCTACTACTAACATGTTACTAATGATGACCACATCCTGTAGAGATGTCTACTACTAACATGTTACTAATGATGACCACATCCTGTATATCTGTCTACTACTAACATGTTACTAATGATGACCACATCCTGTAGAGATGTCTACTACTAACATGTTACTAATGATGACCACATCCTGTAGAGATGTCTACTACTAACATGTTACTAATGATGACCACATCCTGTAGAGATGTCTACTACTAACATGTTACTAATGATGACCACATCCTGTAGAGATGTCTACTACTAACATGTTACTAATGATGACCACATCCTGTATATCTGTCTACTACTAACATGTTACTAATGATGACCACATCCTGTATATCTGTCTACTACTAACATGTTACTAATGATGATCACATCCTGTATATCTGTCTACTACTAACATGTTACTAATGATGATCACATCCTGTAGAGATGTCTACTACTAACATGTTACTAATGATGATCACATCCTGTATATCTGTCTACTACTAACATGTTACTAATGATGACCACATCCTGTATATCTGTCTACTACTAACATGTTACTAATGATGAACACATCCTGTATATCTGTCTACTACTAACATGTTACTAATGATGACCACATCCTGTATATCTGTCTACTACTAACATGTTACTAATGATGATCACATCCTGTAGAGATGTCTACTACTAACATGTTACTAATGATGACCACATCCTGTATATCTGTCTACTACTAACATGTTACTAATGATGATCACATCCTGTAGAGATGTCTACTACTAACATGTTACTAATGATGATCACATCCTGTATATCTGTCTACTACTAACATGTTACTAATGATGACCACATCCTGTAGAGATGTCTACTACTAACATGTTACTAATGATGATCACATCCTGTATATCTGTCTACTACTATCATGTTACTAATGATGACCACATCCTGTATATCTGTCTACTACTATCATGTTACTAATGATGACCACATCCTGTAGAGATGTCTACTACTAACATGTTACTAATGATGATCACATCCTGTAGAGATGTCTACTACTAACATGTTACTAATGATGACCACATCCTGTAGAGATGTCTACTACTAACATGTTACTAATGATGACCACATCCTGTATATCTGTCTACTACTAACATGTTACTAATGATGACCACATCCTGTAGAGATGTCTACTACTAACATGTTACTAATGATGATCACATCCTGTATATCTGTCTACTACTAACATGTTACTAATGATGAACACATCCTGTAGAGATGTCTACTACTAACATGTTACTAATGATGACCACATCCTGTAGAGATGTCTACTACTAACATGTTACTAATGATGACCACATCCTGTATATCTGTCTACTACTAACATGTTACTAATGATGATCACATCCTGTATAGATGTCTACTACTAACATGTTACTAATGATGACCACATCCTGTAGAGATGTCTACTACTAACATGTTACTAATGATGACCACATCCTGTAGAGATGTCTACTACTAACATGTTACTAATGATGACCACATCCTGTATATCTGTCTACTACTAACATGTTACTAATGATGACCACATCCTGTAGAGATGTCTACTACTAACATGTTACTAATGATGACCACATCCTGTAGAGATGTCTACTACTAACATGTTACTAATGATGACCACATCCTGTAGAGATGTCTACTACTAACATGTTACTAATGATGACCACATCCTGTAGAGATGTCTACTACTAACATGTTACTAATGATGACCACATCCTGTATATCTGTCTACTACTAACATGTTACTAATGATGACCACATCCTGTATATCTGTCTACTACTAACATGTTACTAATGATGGCCACATCCTGTATATCTGTCTACTACTAACATGTTACTAATGATGATCACATCCTGTATATCTGTCTACTACTAACATGTTACTAATGATGACCACATCCTGTATATCTGTCTACTACTAACATGTTACTAATGATGATCACATCCTGTAGAGATGTCTACTACTAACATGTTACTAATGATGAACACATCCTGTAGAGATGTCTACTACTAACATGTTACTAATGATGACCACATCCTGTAGAGATGTCTACTACTAACATGTTACTAATGATGATCACATCCTGTATATCTGTCTACTACTAACATGTTACTAATGATGACCACATCCTGTATATCTGTCTACTACTAACATGTTACTAATGATGATCACATCCTGTAGAGATGTCTACTACTAACATGTTACTAATGATGACCACATCCTGTATATCTGTCTACTACTAACATGTTACTAATGATGACCACATCCTGTAGAGATGTCTACTACTAACATGTTACTAATGATGACCACATCCTGTAGAGATGTCTACTACTAACATGTTACTAATGATGACCACATCCTGTAGAGATGTCTACTACTAACATGTTACTAATGATGACCACATCCTGTAGAGATGTCTACTACTAACATGTTACTAATGATGAACACATCCTGTATATCTGTCTACTACTAACATGTTACTAATGATGACCACATCCTGTAGAGATGTCTACTACTAACATGTTACTAATGATGACCACATCCTGTAGAGATGTCTACTACTAACATGTTACTAATGATGAACACATCCTGTATATCTGTCTACTACTAACATGTTACTAATGATGACCACATCCTGTAGAGATGTCTACTACTAACATGTTACTAATGATGATCACATCCTGTAGAGATGTCTACTACTAACATGTTACTAATGATGATCACATCCTGTAGAGATGTCTACTACTAACATGTTACTAATGATGACCACATCCTGTAGAGATGTCTACTACTAACATGTTACTAATGATGACCACATCCTGTAGAGATGTCTACTACTAACATGTTACTAATGATGAACACATCCTGTATATCTGTCTACTACTAACATGTTACTAATGATGACCACATCCTGTAGAGATGTCTACTACTAACATGTTACTAATGATGATCACATCCTGTAGAGATGTCTACTACTAACATGTTACTAATGATGATCACATCCTGTAGAGATGTCTACTACTAACATGTTACTAATGATGACCACATCCTGTAGAGATGTCTACTACTAACATGTTACTAATGATGATCACATCCTGTAGAGATGTCTACTACTAACATGTTACTAATGATGACCACATCCTGTAGAGATGTCTACTACTAACATGTTACTAATGATGACCACATCCTGTAGAGATGTCTACTACTAACATGTTACTAATGATGACCACATCCTGTATATCTGTCTACTACTATCATGTTACTAATGATGATCACATCCTGTATATCTGTCTACTACTAACATGTTACTAATGATGATCACATCCTGTAGAGATGTCTACTACTAACATGTTACTAATGATGATCACATCCTGTATATCTGTCTACTACTAACATGTTACTAATGATGACCACATCCTGTATATCTGTCTACTACTAACATGTTACTAATGATGAACACATCCTGTATATCTGTCTACTACTAACATGTTACTAATGATGACCACATCCTGTATATCTGTCTACTACTAACATGTTACTAATGATGATCACATCCTGTAGAGATGTCTACTACTAACATGTTACTAATGATGACCACATCCTGTATATCTGTCTACTACTAACATGTTACTAATGATGATCACATCCTGTAGAGATGTCTACTACTAACATGTTACTAATGATGATCACATCCTGTATATCTGTCTACTACTAACATGTTACTAATGATGACCACATCCTGTAGAGATGTCTACTACTAACATGTTACTAATGATGATCACATCCTGTATATCTGTCTACTACTATCATGTTACTAATGATGACCACATCCTGTATATCTGTCTACTACTATCATGTTACTAATGATGACCACATCCTGTAGAGATGTCTACTACTAACATGTTACTAATGATGATCACATCCTGTAGAGATGTCTACTACTAACATGTTACTAATGATGACCACATCCTGTAGAGATGTCTACTACTAACATGTTACTAATGATGACCACATCCTGTATATCTGTCTACTACTAACATGTTACTAATGATGACCACATCCTGTAGAGATGTCTACTACTAACATGTTACTAATGATGATCACATCCTGTATATCTGTCTACTACTAACATGTTACTAATGATGAACACATCCTGTAGAGATGTCTACTACTAACATGTTACTAATGATGACCACATCCTGTAGAGATGTCTACTACTAACATGTTACTAATGATGACCACATCCTGTATATCTGTCTACTACTAACATGTTACTAATGATGATCACATCCTGTATAGATGTCTACTACTAACATGTTACTAATGATGACCACATCCTGTAGAGATGTCTACTACTAACATGTTACTAATGATGACCACATCCTGTAGAGATGTCTACTACTAACATGTTACTAATGATGACCACATCCTGTATATCTGTCTACTACTAACATGTTACTAATGATGACCACATCCTGTAGAGATGTCTACTACTAACATGTTACTAATGATGACCACATCCTGTAGAGATGTCTACTACTAACATGTTACTAATGATGACCACATCCTGTAGAGATGTCTACTACTAACATGTTACTAATGATGACCACATCCTGTAGAGATGTCTACTACTAACATGTTACTAATGATGACCACATCCTGTATATCTGTCTACTACTAACATGTTACTAATGATGACCACATCCTGTATATCTGTCTACTACTAACATGTTACTAATGATGATCACATCCTGTATATCTGTCTACTACTAACATGTTACTAATGATGATCACATCCTGTAGAGATGTCTACTACTAACATGTTACTAATGATGATCACATCCTGTATATCTGTCTACTACTAACATGTTACTAATGATGACCACATCCTGTATATCTGTCTACTACTAACATGTTACTAATGATGAACACATCCTGTATATCTGTCTACTACTAACATGTTACTAATGATGACCACATCCTGTATATCTGTCTACTACTAACATGTTACTAATGATGATCACATCCTGTAGAGATGTCTACTACTAACATGTTACTAATGATGACCACATCCTGTATATCTGTCTACTACTAACATGTTACTAATGATGATCACATCCTGTAGAGATGTCTACTACTAACATGTTACTAATGATGATCACATCCTGTATATCTGTCTACTACTAACATGTTACTAATGATGACCACATCCTGTAGAGATGTCTACTACTAACATGTTACTAATGATGATCACATCCTGTATATCTGTCTACTACTATCATGTTACTAATGATGACCACATCCTGTATATCTGTCTACTACTATCATGTTACTAATGATGACCACATCCTGTAGAGATGTCTACTACTAACATGTTACTAATGATGATCACATCCTGTAGAGATGTCTACTACTAACATGTTACTAATGATGACCACATCCTGTAGAGATGTCTACTACTAACATGTTACTAATGATGACCACATCCTGTATATCTGTCTACTACTAACATGTTACTAATGATGACCACATCCTGTAGAGATGTCTACTACTAACATGTTACTAATGATGATCACATCCTGTATATCTGTCTACTACTAACATGTTACTAATGATGAACACATCCTGTAGAGATGTCTACTACTAACATGTTACTAATGATGACCACATCCTGTAGAGATGTCTACTACTAACATGTTACTAATGATGACCACATCCTGTATATCTGTCTACTACTAACATGTTACTAATGATGATCACATCCTGTATAGATGTCTACTACTAACATGTTACTAATGATGACCACATCCTGTAGAGATGTCTACTACTAACATGTTACTAATGATGACCACATCCTGTAGAGATGTCTACTACTAACATGTTACTAATGATGACCACATCCTGTATATCTGTCTACTACTAACATGTTACTAATGATGACCACATCCTGTAGAGATGTCTACTACTAACATGTTACTAATGATGACCACATCCTGTAGAGATGTCTACTACTAACATGTTACTAATGATGACCACATCCTGTAGAGATGTCTACTACTAACATGTTACTAATGATGACCACATCCTGTAGAGATGTCTACTACTAACATGTTACTAATGATGACCACATCCTGTATATCTGTCTACTACTAACATGTTACTAATGATGACCACATCCTGTATATCTGTCTACTACTAACATGTTACTAATGATGGCCACATCCTGTATATCTGTCTACTACTAACATGTTACTAATGATGATCACATCCTGTATATCTGTCTACTACTAACATGTTACTAATGATGACCACATCCTGTATATCTGTCTACTACTAACATGTTACTAATGATGATCACATCCTGTAGAGATGTCTACTACTAACATGTTACTAATGATGAACACATCCTGTAGAGATGTCTACTACTAACATGTTACTAATGATGACCACATCCTGTAGAGATGTCTACTACTAACATGTTACTAATGATGATCACATCCTGTATATCTGTCTACTACTAACATGTTACTAATGATGACCACATCCTGTATATCTGTCTACTACTAACATGTTACTAATGATGATCACATCCTGTAGAGATGTCTACTACTAACATGTTACTAATGATGACCACATCCTGTATATCTGTCTACTACTAACATGTTACTAATGATGACCACATCCTGTAGAGATGTCTACTACTAACATGTTACTAATGATGACCACATCCTGTAGAGATGTCTACTACTAACATGTTACTAATGATGACCACATCCTGTAGAGATGTCTACTACTAACATGTTACTAATGATGACCACATCCTGTAGAGATGTCTACTACTAACATGTTACTAATGATGAACACATCCTGTATATCTGTCTACTACTAACATGTTACTAATGATGACCACATCCTGTAGAGATGTCTACTACTAACATGTTACTAATGATGATCACATCCTGTAGAGATGTCTACTACTAACATGTTACTAATGATGATCACATCCTGTAGAGATGTCTACTACTAACATGTTACTAATGATGACCACATCCTGTAGAGATGTCTACTACTAACATGTTACTAATGATGACCACATCCTGTAGAGATGTCTACTACTAACATGTTACTAATGATGATCACATCCTGTAGAGATGTCTACTACTAACATGTTACTAATGATGATCACATCCTGTATATCTGTCTACTACTAACATGTTACTAATGATGATCACATCCTGTAGAGATGTCTACTACTAACATGTTACTAATGATGATGACATCCTGTAGAGATGTCTACTACTAACATGTTACTAATGATGACCACATCCTGTATATCTGTCTACTACTAACATGTTACTAATGATGATCACATCCTGTAGAGATGTCTACTACTAACATGTTACTAATGATGACCACATCCTGTATATCTGTCTACTACTAACATGTTACTAATGATGACCACATCCTGTATATCTGTCTACTACTAACATGTTACTAATGATGACCACATCCTGTATATCTGTCTACTACTAACATGTTACTAATGATGAACACATCCTGTATATCTGTCTACTACTAACATGTTACTAATGATGATCACATCCTGTATATCTGTCTACTACTAACATGTTACTAATGATGACCACATCCTGTATATCTGTCTACTACTAACATGTTACTAATGATGACCACATCCTGTATATCTGTCTACTACTAACATGTTACTAATGATGACCACATCCTGTATATCTGTCTACTACTAACATGTTACTAATGATGACCACATCCTGTAGAGATGTCTACTACTAACATGTTACTAATGATGACCACATCCTGTATATCTGTCTACTACTAACATGTTACTAATGATGATCACATCCTGTAGAGATGTCTACTACTAACATGTTACTAATGATGACCACATCCTGTAGAGATGTCTACTACTAACATGTTACTAATGATGACCACATCCTGTAGAGATGTCTACTACTAACATGTTACTAATGATGATCACATCCTGTAGAGATGTCTACTACTAACATGTTACTAATGATGATCACATCCTGTAGAGATGTCTACTACTAACATGTTACTAATGATGATCACATCCTGTAGAGATGTCTACTACTAACATGTTACTAATTGAGTATTTCTATGGTTTCCTTCAAGCCTCTCAGTTTGGGATTGTCTCCAGGGAAACCAGGTGTGTCAAGAAAACCTGCCTATTTCTACAATTTCTTTTAAAACTCTGATTTTAACCCTCACCTTAACCTTAACCTTACTGCTAACCTTATGCCTAACTCTAACCTTAACCTTAACTACACTGCTAACCTTACGCCTAACTCTAACCCTAACCTTATGCCTAACCCTAACCTTAACCTTAGCCACACTGCTAACCTTATGCCTAACCCTAACCTTAACCTTAGCCACACTGCTAACCTTATGCCTGACCATAACCTTAACCTTAGCCACACTGCTAACCTTATGCCTGACCATAACCTTAACCTTAACCTTAACCTTACTGCTAACCTTATGCCTAACCCTAACCTTAACCTTACTGCTAACCTTATGCCTAACCCTAACCCTAACCTTATGCCTAACTCTAACCCTAACCTTATGCCTAACCCTAACCTTAGCCACATTGCTAACCTTATGCCTAACCCTACCCTTAACCACACTGCTAACCTTATGCCTAACCCTAACCTTAACCTTAGCCACACTGCTAACCTTACGCCTAACCCTAACCCTAACCTTACGCCTAACCCTAACCCTAACCTTATGCCTAACCCTAACCCTAACCTTACGCCTAACCCTAACCTTATGCCTAACCCTAACCCTAACCTTAACCACACTGCTAACCTTATGCCTAACCCTAACCTTAACCACAATGCTAACCTTATGCCTAACCCTAACCTCAACCTTAACCTTTACCACACTGCTAACCGTATGCCTAACCCTAACCTTAACCACAATGCTAACCTTATGTCTAACCCTAACCTTAACCTTAACAACAATGCTAACCTTATGCCTAACCCTAACCTTAACCTTAACATTTACCACACTGCTAACCTTATGCCTAACCCTAACCTTAACCACACTGCTAGCCTTATGCCTAACCCTAACCTAGACCATAAAGCTACAAAAATATAATCTCACGTTTTTACGCTACAGACAATTCAGATGTAGCAGTTTAGTCATAAAGGACCTGGAGTGTTCAGGGTTAGTGTTCAGGGTTAGTGTTCAGGGTTAGTGTTCAGGGTTAGGGTTAGTGTTCAGGGTTAGTGTTCAGGGTTAGTGTTCAGGGTTAGTGTTCAGGGTTAGTGTTCAGGGTTAGGGTTAGTGTTCAGGGTTAGTGTTCAGGGTTAGTGTTCAGGGTTAGTGTTCAGGGTTAGGGTTAGTGTTCAGGGTTAGTGTTCAGGGTTAGTGTTCAAGGTTTGTGTTCAGGGTTAGGGTTAGTGTTCAGGGTTAGTGTTCAGGGTTAGTGTTTAGGGTTAGTGTTCAAGGTTAGGGTTAGTGTTCAGGGTTAGGGTTAGGGTTAGTGTTCAGGGTTAATGTTCAGGGTTAATGTTCAGGGTTAGTGTTCAGGGTTAGTGTTAGTATTCAGGGTTAGTGTTTAGGGTTAGTGTTCAGGGTTAGTGTTCAGGGTTAGTGTTCAGGGTTAGTGTTCAGGGTTAGTGTTAGTGTTCAGGGTTAGTGTTCAGGGTTAGGGTTAGGGTTCAGGGTTAGTGTTAGTGTTCAGGGTTAGTGTTCAGGGTCAGGGTTAGGGTTCAGGGTTAGTGTTAGTGTTCAGGGTTAGTGTTCAGGGTCAGGGTTAGAGTTCAGGGTTAGTGTTCAGGGTTAGTGTTAGTGTTCAGGGTTAGGGTTAGTGTTCAGGGTTAATGTTCAGGGTTAGTGTTCATGGTTAGGGTTCAGGGTTAGTGTTCAGGGTTAGTGTTCAGGGTTAGTGTTAGTGTTCAGGGTTAGGGTTCAGGGTTAGGGTTAGTGTTCAGGGTTAGTGTTCAGGGTTAGTGTTCAGGGTTAGTGTTCAGGGTTAGGGTTAGTATTCAGGGTTAGTGTTCAGGGTTAGTGTTCAGGGTTTGTGTTCAGGGTTAGGGTTAGTGTTCAGGGTTAGTGTTCAGGGTTAGTGTTCAGGGTTAGTGTTCAAGGTTAGGGTTAGTGTTCAGGGTTAGGGTTAGGGTTAGTGTTCAGGGTTAGTGTTCAGGGTTAGTGTTCAGGGTTAGTGTTCAGGGTTAGTGTTAGTATTCAGGGTTAGTGTTCAGGGTTAGTGTTCAGGGTTAGTGTTCAGGGTTAGTGTTCAGGGTTAGTGTTAGTGTTCAGGGTTAGTGTTCAGGGTTAGTGTTCAGGGTTAGTGTTAGTGTTCAGAGTTGGTGTTTAGGGTTAGTGTTCAGGGTTATTGTTCAGGGTTAGTGTTCAGGGTTGTTGTTCAGGGTTAGTGTTCAGGGTTAGCGTTCAGGGTTAGTGTTAGTGTTCAGGGTTAGTGTTCAGGGTTAGGGTTAGGGTTCAGGGTTAGTGTTAGTGTTCAGGGTTAGTGTTCAGGGTCAGGGTTAGGGTTCAGTGTTAGTGTTAGTGTTCAGGGTTAGTGTTCAGGGTCAGGGTTAGAGTTCAGGGTTAGTGTTCAGGGTTAGTGTTAGTGTTCAGGGTTAGGGTTAGTGTTCAGGGTTAGTGTTCAGGGTTAGTGTTCAGGGTTAGGGTTCAGGGTTAGTGTTCAGGGTTAGTGTTCAGGGTTAGTGTTAGTGTTCAGGGTTAGTGTTCAGGGTTAGGGTTCAGGGTTAGTGTTCAGGGTTAGTGTTAGTGTTCAGGGTTAGTGTTCAGGGTTAGGGTTAGTATTCAGGGTTAGGGTTAGTGTTCAGGGTTAGTGTTCAGGGTTAGGGTTAGTGTTCAGGGTTAGTGTTCAGGGTTAGTGTTAGTGTTCAGGGTTAGTGTTCAGGGTTAGTGTTCAGGGTTAGTGTTCAGGGTTAGTGTTAGTGTTCAGAGTTGGTGTTTAGGGTTAGTGTTCAGGGTTATTGTTCAGGGTTAGTGTTCAGGGTTAGTGTTCAGGGTTAGTGTTCAGGGTTAGCGTTCAGGGTTAGTGTTAGTGTTCAGGGTTAGTGTTCAGGGTTAGGGTTAGGGTTCAGGGTTAGTGTTAGTGTTCAGGGTTAGTGTTCAGGGTCAGGGTTAGGGTTCAGTGTTAGTGTTAGTGTTCAGGGTTAGTGTTCAGGGTCAGGGTTAGAGTTCAGGGTTAGTGTTCAGGGTTAGTGTTCAGGGTTAGGGTTAGTTTTCAGGTTTAGTGTTCAGGGTTAGTGTCCAGGGTTAGGGTTAGTGTTAGTGTTAATGGTTAGTGTTCAGGGTTAGTGTTCAGGGTTAGTGTTCAGGGTTAGTGTTCAGGGTTAGTGTTAGGGTTAGTGTTCAGGGTTAGTGTTAGGGTTAGTGTTCAGGGTTAGTGTTAGTGTTCAGGGTTAGTGTTCAGGGTTAGTGTTCAGGGTTAGTGTTCAGGGTTAGTGTTAGTGTTCAGGGTTAGGGTTCAGGGTTAGGGTTAGTGTTCAGGGTTAGTGTTCAGGGTTAGTGTTCAGGGTTAGTGTTCAAGGTTTGTGTTCAGGGTTAGGGTTAGTGTTCAGGGTTAGTGTTCAGGGTTAGTGTTTAGGGTTAGTGTTCAAGGTTAGGGTTAGTGTTCAGGGTTAGGGTTAGGGTTAGTGTTCAGGGTTAATGTTCAGGGTTAATGTTCAGGGTTAGTGTTCAGGGTTAGTGTTAGTATTCAGGGTTAGTGTTTAGGGTTAGTGTTCAGGGTTAGTGTTCAGGGTTAGTGTTCAGGGTTAGTGTTCAGGGTTAGTGTTAGTGTTCAGGGTTAGTGTTCAGGGTTAGGGTTAGGGTTCAGGGTTAGTGTTAGTGTTCAGGGTTAGTGTTCAGGGTCAGGGTTAGGGTTCAGGGTTAGTGTTAGTGTTCAGGGTTAGTGTTCAGGGTCAGGGTTAGAGTTCAGGGTTAGTGTTCAGGGTTAGTGTTAGTGTTCAGGGTTAGGGTTAGTGTTCAGGGTTAATGTTCAGGGTTAGTGTTCATGGTTAGGGTTCAGGGTTAGTGTTCAGGGTTAGTGTTCAGGGTTAGTGTTAGTGTTCAGGGTTAGGGTTCAGGGTTAGGGTTAGTGTTCAGGGTTAGTGTTCAGGGTTAGTGTTCAGGGTTAGTTTTCAGGGTTAGGGTTAGTATTCAGGGTTAGTGTTCAGGGTTAGTGTTCAGGGTTTGTGTTCAGGGTTAGGGTTAGTGTTCAGGGTTAGTGTTCAGGGTTAGTGTTCAGGGTTAGTGTTCAAGGTTAGGGTTAGTGTTCAGGGTTAGGGTTAGGGTTAGTGTTCAGGGTTA
Source organism: Salvelinus fontinalis (assembly GCF_029448725.1). Taxonomy (NCBI): domain Eukaryota; kingdom Metazoa; phylum Chordata; class Actinopteri; order Salmoniformes; family Salmonidae; genus Salvelinus; species Salvelinus fontinalis. Next base: position 22,377 of record NW_026601342.1, read on the forward strand.
GTGTTCAGGGTTAGTGTTCAGGGTTAGTGTTCAGGGTTAGTGTTAGTATTCAGGGTTAGTGTTCAGGGTTAGTGTTCAGGGTTAGTGTTCAGGGTTAGTGTTCAGGGTTAGTGTTAGTGTTCAGGGTTAGTGTTCAGGGTTAGTGTTCAGGGTTAGTGTTAGTGTTCAGAGTTGGTGTTTAGGGTTAGTGTTCAGGGTTATTGTTCAGGGTTAGTGTTCAGGGTTGTTGTTCAGGGTTAGTGTTCAGGGTTAGCGTTCAGGGTTAGTGTTAGTGTTCAGGGTTAGTGTTCAGGGTTAGGGTTAGGGTTCAGGGTTAGTGTTAGTGTTCAGGGTTAGTGTTCAGGGTCAGGGTTAGGGTTCAGTGTTAGTGTTAGTGTTCAGGGTTAGTGTTCAGGGTCAGGGTTAGAGTTCAGGGTTAGTGTTCAGGGTTAGTGTTAGTGTTCAGGGTTAGGGTTAGTGTTCAGGGTTAGTGTTCAGGGTTAGTGTTCAGGGTTAGGGTTCAGGGTTAGTGTTCAGGGTTAGTGTTCAGGGTTAGTGTTAGTGTTCAGGGTTAGTGTTCAGGGTTAGGGTTCAGGGTTAGTGTTCAGGGTTAGTGTTAGTGTTCAGGGTTAGTGTTCAGGGTTAGGGTTAGTATTCAGGGTTAGGGTTAGTGTTCAGGGTTAGTGTTCAGGGTTAGGGTTAGTGTTCAGGGTTAGTGTTCAGGGTTAGTGTTAGTGTTCAGGGTTAGTGTTCAGGGTTAGTGTTCAGGGTTAGTGTTCAGGGTTAGTGTTAGTGTTCAGAGTTGGTGTTTAGGGTTAGTGTTCAGGGTTATTGTTCAGGGTTAGTGTTCAGGGTTAGTGTTCAGGGTTAGTGTTCAGGGTTAGCGTTCAGGGTTAGTGTTAGTGTTCAGGGTTAGTGTTCAGGGTTAGGGTTAGGGTTCAGGGTTAGTGTTAGTGTTCAGGGTTAGTGTTCAGGGTCAGGGTTAGGGTTCAGTGTTAGTGTTAGTGTTCAGGGTTAGTGTTCAGGGTCAGGGTTAGAGTTCAGGGTTAGTGTTCAGGGTTAGTGTTCAGGGTTAGGGTTAGTTTTCAGGTTTAGTGTTCAGGGTTAGTGTCCAGGGTTAGGGTTAGTGTTAGTGTTAATGGTTAGTGTTCAGGGTTAGTGTTCAGGGTTAGTGTTCAGGGTTAGTGTTCAGGGTTAGTGTTAGGGTTAGTGTTCAGGGTTAGTGTTAGGGTTAGTGTTCAGGGTTAGTGTTAGTGTTCAGGGTTAGTGTTCAGGGTTAGTGTTCAGGGTTAGTGTTCAGGGTTAGTGTTAGGGTTAGTGTTCAGGGTTAGTGTTAGGGTTAGTGTTCAGGGTTAGTGTTAGTGTTCAGGGTTTGTGTTCAGGGTTAGTGTTCAGGGTTCGTGTTCAGGGTTCGTGTTAGTGTTCAGGGTTAGTGTTCAGGGTTAGTGTTCAGGGTTCGTGTTCAGGGTTGGTGTTAGTGTTCAGGGTTAGTGCTCAGGGTTAGTGTTCATGGTTAGTGTTCAGGATTAGTGTTCAGGGTTGGTGTTCAGGGTTAGGGTTAGTGTTAGTGTTCAGGGTTAGTGTTCAGGGTTAGTGTTCATGGTTAGTGTTCAGGGTTGGTGTTCAGGGTTAGGGTTAGTGTTAGTGTTCAGGGTTAGTGTTCAGGGTTAGTGTTCAGTGTTAGTGTTCAGGTTCAGGGTTAGTGTTAGGGTTAGTGTTCAGGGTTAGGGTTAGTGTTCAGGGTTAGTGTTCAGGGTTAGTGTTCAGGGTTTGTGTTAGTGTTCAGGGTTGGTGTTCAGGGTTAGGGTTAGTGTTAATGTTCAGGGTTAGTGTTCAGGGTTAGTGTTCATGGTTAGTGTTCAGGGTTAGTGTTCAGGGTTAGGGTTAGTGTTAGTGTTCAGGGTTAGTGTTCAGGGTTAGTGTTCATGGTTAGTGTTCAGGGTTAGGGTTAGTGTTCAGGGTTAGTGTTCAGGGTTAGTGTTCAGTGTTAGTGTTCAGGTTTAGGGTTAGTGTTAGGGTTAGTGTTCAGGGTTAGGGTTAGTGTTCAGGGTTAGTGTTCAGGGTTAGTGTTCAGGGTTTGTGTTAGTGTTCAGGGTTGGTGTTCAGGGTTAGTGTTCAGGGTTAGTGTTAGGGTTAGTTTTCAGGGTTAGGGTTAGTGTTCAGGGTTAGTGTTCAGGGTTAGTGTTCAGGGTTTGTGTTAGTGTTCAGGGTTGGTGTTCAGGGTTAGGGTTAGTGTTAGTGTTCAGGGTTAGTGTTCAGGGTTAGTGTTCAGTGTTAGTGTTCAGGTTTAGGGTTAGTGTTAGGATTAGTGTTCAGGGTTAGTGTTAGTGTTCAGGGTTAGTGTTCAGGGTTAGTGTTCAGGGTTTGTGTTAGTGTTCAGGGTTGGTGTTCAGGGTTAGGGTTAGTGTTAATGTTCAGGGTTAGTGTTCAGGGTTAGTGTTCATGGTTAGTGTTCAGGGTTAGTGTTAGTGTTCAGGGTTAGTGTTCAGGGTTCAGGGTTAGTGTTAGTGTTCAGGGTTGGTGTTCAGGGTTAGGGTTAGTGTTAATGTTCAGGGTAAGTGTTCAGGGTTAGTGTTCAGTGTTAGTGTTCAGGTTTAGGGTTAGTGTTAGGGTTAGTGTTCAGGGTTAGGGTTAGTGTTCAGGGTTAGTGTTCAGGGTTAGTGTTCAGGGTTTGTGTTAGTGTTCAGGGTTGGTGTTCAGGGTTAGTGTTCAGGGTTAGTGTTAGGGTTAGTTTTCAGGGTTAGGGTTAGTGTTCAGGGTTAGTGTTCAGGGTTAGTGTTCAGGGTTTGTGTTAGTGTTCAGGGTTGGTGTTCAGGGTTAGGGTTAGTGTTAGTGTTCAGGGTTAGTGTTCAGGGTTAGTGTTCAGTGTTAGTGTTCAGGTTTAGGGTTAGTGTTAGGATTAGTGTTCAGGGTTAGTGTTAGTGTTCAGGGTTAGTGTTCAGGGTTAGTGTTCAGGGTTTGTGTTAGTGTTTAGGGTTGGTGTTCAGGGTTAGGGTTAGTGTTAATGTTCAGGGTTAGTGTTCAGGGTTAGTGTTCATGGTTAGTGTTCAGGGTTAGTGTTAGTGTTCAGGGTTAGTGTTCAGGGTTCAGGGTTAGTGTTAGTGTTCAGGGTTGGTGTTCAGGGTTAGGGTTAGTGTTAATGTTCAGGGTTAGTGTTCAGGGTTAGTGTTCATGGTTAGTGTTCAGGGTTAGTGTTAGTGTTCATGGTTAGTGTTCAGGGTTAGTGTTAGTGTTCAGGGTTAGTGTTCAGGGTTCAGGGTTAGTGTTCAGGGTTAGTGTTCATGGTTAGTGTTCAGGGTTAGTGTTAGTGTTCAGGGTTAGTGTTCAGGGTTCAGGGTTAGTGTTCAGGGTTAGTGTTCAGGGTTAGTGTTCAGGGTTCAGGGTTAGTGTTCAGGGTTAGTGTTCATGGTTAGTGTTCAGGGTTAGTGTTAGTGTTCAGGGTTAGTGTTAGTGTTCAGGGTTAGTGTTCATGGTCAGTGTTCAGGGTTAGTGTTAGTGTTCAGGGTTAGTGTTCAGGGTTCAGGGTTAGTGTTCAGGGTTAGTGTTCAGGGTTAGTGTTCAGGGTTCAGGGTTAGTGTTCAGGGTTAGTGTTCATGGTTAGTGTTCAGGGTTAGTGTTAGTGTTCAGGGTTAGTGTTAGTGTTCAGGGTTAGTGTTCAGGGTTAGTGTTCAGGGTTAGTGTTCAGGGTTCAGGGTTAGTGTTCAGGGTTCAGGGTTAGTTTTCAGGGTTCAGGGTTAGTTTTCAGTGTTCAGGGTTAGTTTTCAGTGTTCAGGGTTAGTGTTAGTGTTCAGGGTTAGTGTTAGTGTTCAGGGTTAGTGTTCAGGGTTAGTGTTAGTGTTCAGGGTTAGTGTTAGTGTTCAGGGTTAGTGTTAGTGTTCAGGGTTAGTGTTCAGGGTTAGTGTTCAGAGTTAGTGTTCAGGGTTAGTGTTCAGGGTTAGTGTTCAGGGTTAGTGTTAGTGTTCAGGGTTAGTGTTCAGGGTTCAGGGTTAGTGTTCAGGGTTCAGGGTTAGTTTTCAGGGTTCAGGTTTAGTTTTCAGTGTTCAGGGTTAGTTTTCAGTGTTCAGGGTTAGTGTTAGTGTTCAGGGTTAGTGTTAGTGTTCAGGGTTAGTGTTCAGGGTTAGTGTTAGTGTTCAGGGTTAGTGTTAGTGTTCAGGGTTAGTGTTAGTGTTCAGGGTTAGTGTTCAGGGTTAGTGTTCAGGGTTAGTGTTAGTGTTCAGGGTTAGTGTTCATGGTTAGTGTTCAGGGTTAGTGTTAGTGTTCATGGTTAGTGTTCAGGGTTCAGGGTTAGTTTTCACTCTCAGGACGTTTAGTCCCTCAGCACCTCGCTGGCCGTCTCTCTGTTGTAACCATAAATAACAGTAGCACCAGGCAGCCAATCTTTCCCATTCATCTCCTAATGCATGTTGCACTTTATTCACTAATTGATGTTTGTAATCAGGTAGCAGGTAGCCTAGCGATTAAGCGTGTTGGAGACGGTAACAGAAAGGTTGCTGGTTCGAATCCCTGAGCTGACTAGGTGAAAACTCTCGAGCAAAGCACTTAACCCTAATAGCTCTGGATAAGAGCGTTTGCTATGTGACTAACATGTAGCTGAGATATTCCACTCAGTCACACAGAGTGATTTACAACATGAACTAAACTTAAAACCAAATTACGGAGTCAAGTCAAGATTACGTTGAAGGTAAGAAAATGTCTAGGACACCTTTTATGGAGGTGGTGGTGGGCTCTCTTCTTTAATGTGTGGGCCATTCATAAAACAACACAGAGTTTGAGAGGTGCTAAAAGAGCCCTTTAGCCTGTCCATCATCTGAAATGTCTCACTGGAGGCCTTTAGAGAGAGAGAGAGAGACATTAGATGACCTTTCAAAGCTAGATTGACTGATTTTAACATCTCTCCTCTTTCTCTCTTTCTCTTTGCCACTTTTTTTCTCCCCTCTTTCTATAATGGTGGCCATTATCCTTCATCTTCTCATCTTAGCTGAGACTCATGCCCATCACTCTCTCTCTCTCTCTCTCTCTCTCTCTCTCTCTCTCTCTCTCTCTCTCTCTTTTCTATTTTCTCTTATTCTCCCATCCCTTCTCCCCATCTCTCTCTTTTTCAAACTGTCAAAAATGTGTTTGGTTTAAAAGTAAAAATCAATTCCCTGGACAAAAAAAAAGCCTAAATCTGACAAGAAAGTTCTGAGAGTGATATTATTACATCTATTGTGGGTAATGGAGTTTGTCTCTGTCTTACCCCCCCTTGCTGCTGTGATGGCACACTGTGGTATTTCACGCAATAAATATGTCATTTTATCTTAATTGGAATTATTTTCTTTCTGGGTCTGTGTAATCTGAGGGAAATATGTCTCTCTAATATGGTCATACATTGGGCAGTTAGGAAGTGCAGCTCAGTTTCCACCTCATGTGCGGTGTGCACATACAGTCTTCTCTTTAGAGCCAGGTCTGCCTTTCTCAATAGCAAGGCTATGCTCACTGAATCTGTACATAGTCAAAGATGTACTTAAGTTTGCGTCAGTCACAGTGATCAGGTATTCTGCCACTGTGTACTCTCTGTTTAGGGATAAATAGCATTCTAGTTTGCTCTTTTTTTTGTAAATTCTTTGCTATGTGTCAGGTAATTATCTTTTTGTTTTCTCATGATTTGTTTGGGTCTAATTGTGTTGTTGTCCTGGGGCTCTGTGGGGTGTGTTTGTGTTTGTGAATAGAGCCCTAGGACCAGCTTGCTTAGGGGACTCTTCTCCACGTTCATCTCTCTGTAGGTGATTGCTTTGTTATGGAAGGTTTGGGAATCACTTCCATTTAGGTGGTTGTAGAATTGAACGGCACTTTTCAGAATTTTGAAAGTTAGCGGATATCGGCCTAATTCTGCTCTGCATGCATTATTTGGTGTTTTACGTTGTACATGGAGGACATTTTTGCACGCAGAGTCTCAATTTGGTGTTTGTCCCATTTTGTGAATTCTTGGTTGGTGAGCGGACCCCAGACCTAACAACCATAAAGGGCAACGGGTTCTATAACTGATTCAAGTATTTTAAACCAGATCCTAATTGGTTTTCATGGTCACTGGACTGTTTTTGGAACTCCATTATTTTTGAATTTTTGTCTTACTAAGATTTACTGTCATGACCCAGGCACCAGATCATCAGCAGACAGTAGACAGTAGACATCAGATTCTAGTAGGACGAGGCCGGGTGCTGCAGACTGTTCTAGTGCCCTCGCCAATCCGTTGATATACAGTGGGGCAAAAAAGTATTTAGTCAGCCACCAATTGTGCAAGTTCTCCCTCTTAAAAAGATGAGGGAGGCCTGTAATTTTCATCATAGGTACACTTCAACTATAAAGTTGCAAAGAATGAGCAGTATGGCTGGTGGCATTGTCATGCTGGAGGGTCATGTCAGGATGAGCCTGCAGGAAGGGTACCACATGAGGGAGGAGGATGTCTTCCATGTAACAGCATTGAGATTGCCTGCAATGACAACAAGTTCAGTCCGATGATGCTGTGACACACCGCCCCAGACCATTACGGACCCTCCACCTCCAAATCGATCCCGATCCAGAGTACAGGCCTCAGTGTAACGCTCATTCCTTTGACGATAAACACGAATCTGACCATCACTCCTGGTTAAACAAAACCGCGACTCGTCAGTGAAGAGCACTTTTGCCAGTCCTGTCTGGTCCAGCGACGGGGGCTTTGTGCCAATAGGCGACGTTGTTACCTATGATGTCTGGAGAGGACCTGCCTTTACAACAGGCCTACAAGCCCTCAGTCCAGCCTCTCTCAGCCTATTGAGGACAGTCTGAGCACTGATGGAGGGATTGTGCGTTCCTGGTGTAACTCAGGCAGTTGTTGCCATCCTGTACCTGTCCCGCAAATGTGATGTTCAGATGTATCGATCCTGTGCAGGTCTTGTTACACGTGGTCTGCCACTGCGAGGACGATCACCTGTCCATCCTGTCTCCCTGTAGCACTGTGTTAGGTTTCTCACATTGCAATTTATTGCCCTGGCCACATCTGCAGTCGTCTTGCATCCTTGCAGCATGCCTAAGGCACGTTCACACAAATGAGCAGGAACCCTGGTGTTTTTTGTTTTTTGGAGTTTTTCAGAGTCAGTAGAAAGTTCTCTTTGGTGTCCTAAGTGGTTTGATTCTATGGATTCTTCAATTACAATGAGCAGATTTCTGACGTGCTTTTCCTTCTTTTTCCCGTATTGTATTTCTGTATTGTTTTAGTCATTCACCATTTTGAAGGCGTAGGCTCAGGTTTTCTGGGTCTCCATGTTTTTTTTTTTGATAGGTTTCTCAATTTCTTTCATAGGTTCTTGCATTCTTCATGAAACAATTTGTTATTGTCACACCCTGATCTGTTTCACCTTGTCCTTGTCTCCACCCTCTTCCAGGTGTCACTCATCTTCCCCATGATCCCCTGGGTACTTATACCTGTGTTCTCTGTTTGTCTGTTGCCAGTTAGCCTTCTTTGTCAAGTCAACCAGTGTTTTGTCTCAGCTCCTGCTTTTCCCCAGTCTCTCTTTTCTCGCTCTCCTGGTTTTGACCTTTGCCTGTCCTGACTCTGAGCCCACCTGACTGACCACTCTGCCTGTCCTGACTCTGAGCCCACCTGACTGACCACTCTGCCTGTCCTGACTCTGAGCCCACCTGACTGACCACTCTGCCTGTCCTGACTCTGAGCCCGCCTGCCTGACCACTCTGCCTGCTTCTAACCCTGAACCTGCCTGCCATCCAGTGCCTTTGCCCCACTACTCTGGATTATCGACCCCTGCCTGCCTTGACCTGTCGTTTGCCTGCCCCTGTTGCTGTAAAAAAAACATTGTTAATTCAACACAGTCTGCATTTGGGTCTTACCTGAAACATGATAGTCCTTGTTAATATTCTTAGGTTGTCTGTTTGAAATGTTTTGATTTGTGAGGTCAAATATACTGTTTATTTTTTCTTTTGCCAGGGTTACACCTTCACTATTACGGTGAAACATATTGTCCCGGAAATTGTCTAGAAAAGCTTGAATTTGTTGTTGCCTAATAGTTTTTTGGTAGATTTCCACACTACTCTCATTCAGTTTCCAAAGCATCTCTTAAAAAACCTATTAAGTATCGACCCCTTTTTTTCAATTTTGGCCTAAAATGACATTCCCAAGTCTAACTGCCTGAAGGTCAGGCCCTGAAGCGAGGACATGCATATTCTTGATACCATTTAAAAGGAAACACTTTGAGGTTTGTAGAAATGTGAAAGGAATGTAGGATAATATAACACATTAGATCTGGTACAGCACTTTGAGATATCAGCTGATGTACAAAGGGCTATATAAATAAAATTAATTTGATTTGGTAAAAGATAATACAAAGAAAAAACTGATTTTTTTTTGTATTTGTTTTGTACCATAATTTTTTAAATGCAGGAGAAAGGCCATCATGTATTATTCCAGTCCAGGTGCAATTTGGATTTGGGCCACTAGAAGGCAGCAGAGTATGTGCACCGTTTTAGACTGATCCAATGAACCATTGCATTGCTGTTAAAAATGTTGTATCAAGACTGCCCATATGTGCCTAATGTGTTTATTAATAACTTTTCATATTCAAAACTGTGCACTCTCCTCAAACAATAGCATGGTATTATTTCACTGTAATAGCTGCAGTAAATTGGACAGTGCAGTTAGATTATCAAGAATTGAAGCTTTCTGCCAATATCAGAGATGTCTATTTCCTGGGACATGTTCATGTTACTTACAACTTCATGCTAATCACATTAGCCTACGTTAGCCAAGAGATGAGGCCTGACTTTTTGAGGCACAGTCTCGAAGCCTACCATGGACTATGTACAGACCCAGCGTCCAATAGAGCTGCAAGAGTTTTGACCCGTTTTTGTTGGACATGTTGTTGTAGTCGTGTCTAGCATATGGGGGAGGGAATGTTGTCGCCTCCAGGTAGATGTTTGGTAGTCGTGACTAGCATATGGGGGAGGGAATGTTGTTGTCTCCAGGTAGATGTTTGGTAGTCGTGTCTAGCATATGGGGGAGGGAATGTTGTTGTCTCCAGGTAGATGTTTGGTAGTCGTGTCTAGCATATGGGGGAGGGAATGTTGTCACCTCCAGGTAAATGTTTGGTAGTCGTGTCTAGCATATGGGGGAGGGAATGTTGTCGCCTCCAGGTAGATGTTTGGTAGTCGTGTCTAGCATATGGGGGAGGGAATGTTGTCACCTCCAGGTAGATGTTGTTGTAGTCGTGTCTAGCATATGGGGGAGGGAATGTTGTTGTCTCCAGGTAGATGTTTGGTAGTCGTGTCTAGCATATGGGGGAGGGAATGTTGTTGTCTCCAGGTAGATGTTTGGTAGTCGTGTCTAGCATATGGGGGAGGGAATGTTGTCGCCTCCAGGTAGATGTTAGGTAGTCGTGTCTAGCATATGGGGGAGGGAATGTTGTCGCCTCCAGGTAGATGTTTGATAGTCGTGTCTAGCATATGGGGGAGGGAATGTTGTCACCTCCAGGTAGATGTTTGGTAGTTGTGTCTAGCATATGGGGGAGGGAATGTTGTCACCTCCAGGTAGATGTTGTTGTAGTCGTGTCTAGCATATGGGGGAGGGAATGTTGTCGCCTCCAGGTAGATGTTTGGTAGTCGTGTCTAGCATATGGGGGAGGGAATGTTGTTGTCTCCAGGTAGATGTTTGATAGTTGTGTCTAGCATATGGGGGAGGGAATGTTGTCACCTCCAGGTAGATGTTTGGTAGTCGTGTCTAGCATATGGGGGAGGGAATGTTGTCACCTCCAGGTAGATGTTTGGTAGTCGTGTCTAGCATATGGGGGAGGGAATGTTGTCGCCTCCAGGTAGATGTTTGGTAGTCGTGTCTAGCATATGGGGGAGGGAATGTTGTCGCCTCCAGGTAGATGTTTGGTAGTCGTGTCTAGCATATGGGGGAGGGAATGTTGTCATCTCCAGGTAGATGTTTGGTAGTCGTGTCTAGCATATGGGGGAGGGAATGTTGTCACCTCCAGGTAGATGTTGTTGTAGTCGTGTCTAGCATATGGGGGAGGGAATGTTGTCGTCTCCAGGTAGATGTTGTGGTAGTCGTGTCTAGCATATGGGGGATGGAATGTTGTCGCCTCCAGGTAGATGTTTGGTAGTCGTGTCTAGCATATGGGGGAGGGAATGTTGTCGCCTCCAGGTAGATGTTTGGTAGTCGTGTCTAGCATATGGGGGAGGGAATGTTGTCACCTCCAGGTAGATGTTGTTGTAGTCGTGTCTAGCATATGGGGGAGGGAATGTTGTCGCCTCCAGGTAGATGTTTGGTAGTCGTGTCTAGCATATGGGGGAGGGAATGTTGTCGCCTCCAGGTAGATGTTTGGTAGTCGTGTCTAGCATATGGGGGAGGGAATGTTGTCACCTCCAGGTAGATGTTTGGTAGTTGTGTCTAGCATATGGGGGAGGGAATGTTGTCGTCTCCAGGTAGATGTTGTTGTAGTCGTGTCTAGCATATGGGGGAGGGAATGTTGTCGCCTCCAGGTAGATGTTTGGTAGTCGTGTCTAGCATATGGGGGAGGGAATGTTGTCGTCTCCAGGGAGATGTTTGGTAGTCGTGTCTAGCATATGGGGGAGGGAATGTTGTCGTCTCCAGGTAGATGTGTGGTAGTCGTGTCTAGCATATGGGGGAGGGAATGTTGTCGCCTCCAGGTAGATGTTGGTAGTCGTGTCTAGCATATGGGGGAGGGAATGTTGTCGTCTCCAGGGAGATGTTTGGTAGTCGTGTCTAGCATATGGGGGAGGGAATGTTGTCGTCTCCAGGGAGATGTTTGGTAGTCGTGTCTAGCATATGGGGGAGGGAATGTTGTCACCTCCAGGTAGATGTTGTTGTAGTCGTGTCTAGCATATGGGGGAGGGAATGTTGTCACCTCCAGGTAGATGTTGTTGTAGTCGTGTCTAGCATATGGGGGAGGGAATGTTGTCGTCTCCAGGTAGATGTTTGTCCCTGTGTGCTGAGGGTGTCAGGTTCTTGTCCAGTTCAGTCATTTAGGTCGCTACAGACTAGTCCATGTCCCTGGGCCTGCACATTGTTGATCTCCCCCTCTAAGATGGAGAAGCTGTCATCGTTAAAGTGTAGGGATTCTATTGGGTGGATATACAGTTGAAGTCGGAAGTTTACATACACTTAGGTTGGAGTCATTAAAACTCGTTTTTCAACCACTCCATAAATTTGTTAACAAACTAACTATATTGTTAACAAGCTATAGTTTTGGCAAGTCGGTTAGGACATCTACTTTGTGCATGACACAAATAATTTTCCCAACAATTGTTTACACAGATTATTTCACTTGTAATTCATTGTATCACAATTCCAGTGGGTCAGAAGTTTACATACACTAAGTTGACTGTGCCTTTAAACAGCTTGGAAAATTCCAGAAAATTATGTCATGGCTTTAGAAGCTTCTGATAGGCTAATTGACATCATTTGAGTCAATTGGAGGTGTACCTGTGGATGTATTTCAAGGCCTACCTTCAAACTCAGTGCCTCTTTGCTTGACATCATGGGAAAATCAAAAGACATCAGCTAAGACCTCAGAAAAAAATGGTTGACCTCCACAAGTCTGGTTCATCCTTGCGAGCAATTTCCAAATGCCTGAAGGTACGACGTTCATCTGTACAAACAATATTACACAAGTATAAACACCGTGGGACCACGCAGCTGTCATACCGCTCAGGAAGGAAGAAGCCACTGCTCCAAAGCCGCCATAAAAAGCCAGACTACGGTTTGCAACTACACATGGGGACAAAGATCATACTTTTTGAAGAAATGTCCTCTGGTCTGATGAAACAAAAATAGAACTCTATGGCCACAATGACTTTTGTTATGTTTGGAGGAAGAAGGGGGATGCTTGCAAGCCGAAGAACACCATCCCAAACTTGAAGCATGGGGGTCATGTTGTGGGGGTGCTTTGCTGTAAGAGGGACTGGTGCACTTCACAAAATAGATGGCATCATGAGAAAGGAAAATTATGTGGATAGATTGAAGCAACATCTCAAGACATCAGTAAGTAAGTTAAAGCTTAGTCGCAAATTGGTCTTCCAAATGGACAAGCATACTTCCAAATGGACAAGCGTACTTCCAAATGGACAAACATACTAGGTATGGCCTATTTATTGCCATACTACCTCATGCCATTTACACACACTGTATATAGACTTTCTTTTTTTCTATTGTGTTATTGACTGAACACTTGTTTATTCCATGTAACTCTGTGTTGTTGTTTCTGTCACACTGCTTTGCTTTATCTTGGCCAGGTCGCAGTTGAATATAAGAACTTGTTCTCAACTTGCTTACCTTGTTAAATAAAGGTGAAATAAAACAAATGTAAAAAGTTGTGGCAAAATAACTTAAGGACAACAAAGTCAAGGTATTGGAGTGGCCATCACAAAGCCCTGACCTCAAACCTATAGAACATTTGTGGGCAGAACTGAAAAAGCGTGATTTTTGGATATAAATATGCACACTATCGAGCAAAACATACATGTATTGTGTAACATGATGTCCTATGAGTGTCATCTGATGAAGATCAGCAAATGTTAGTGATTCATTTTATCTCTATTTGTGCTATTTGTGAATCCTCTCTTTGGCTGGAAAAAGTGTATCTTAAAAATGGTGTAAAATACATGTATGTTTGAGGAATTTTAATTATGGGATTTCTGTTGGTTTGAATTTGGCGCCCTGCAGTTTCACTGGCTGTTGAAGAGGTGGGACGCTACCGTCTCACGTACCCTAGAGAGGTTAAGGACAACGAAGTCAAGGTATTGGAGTGGCCATCACAAAGCCCTGACCTCAACCCTATAGAAAATTTGTGGGCAGAACTGAAAAAGCGTGTGCGAGCAAGGAGGCCTACAAACCTGACACAGTTACACCAGCTCTGTCGGGAGGAATGTGCCAAATTCACCCAACTTATTGTGGGAAGCTTGTGGAAGGCTACCTGAAACAGTTGAACTAAGTTAAACAATTTAAAGTCAATGCTACCAAATACTAATTGAGTGTATGTAAACTTCTGACCCACTGGGAATGTGATGAAAGAAATAAAAGCTGAAATAAATAATTCTCTCTACTATTATTCTGACATTTCACATTCATAAAATAAAGTGGTGTTCCTAACTGACCTAATACAGGGAAATTTTACTTGGATTAAATGTCAGGAATTGTAAAACACTGAGTTTAAATGAATTTGACTAAGGTGTATGTAAACTTCCGACTTCAACGTAGATACCACACATGAGGATATTTCTCTCTGTTGAGATCATTTACTTATTAATTTCTAGCCAGATGTAAAATGTTCCTGTTTTGACTAATTTAATAGATTGGGTTAGGTCTGCTCTATATGAAATTAGCATACCCCTTGAGTCTCTACCCTGTTTCACACCTGGTAGTTTGGTGGATGGGACTACCAGCTCTCTGTAACCTAGAGGGCAACCAGTGGGTCCGTCTCCTTTATACCATGTTTCTTGTAGGATGACAATGTCTGTATTTCCAATTTCCTTGTTGAAGTCTGGGTTCCTGCTCTTTAGGCCAAAGGCAGACGACCTCAGACCTTGTATATCCCTGGATGAGATAGTAAAAGCTTTGTGTTCCATAGTGTCTAGTGTTGTTTTCGTGTGGTTTAGGCCTGGACCATCACAGTAGGTGTGAGCAGAGCATGTTGAGCAGCTGATAAATACCTCTTAGGTCGCAGGATGGGGCTTGGGCGGGTGTGATAGTGGGGGTTGGGTCTGTTGTTCTGCTTACGGCCTAGGCATATGTCCTGCTGTCATGTTGAGGTCCTTGCATGGGGTGGGCAGAAGGGGCATAGGTCTGATATGGAGTGTGGCCAGGGTTTGCTTGGCGTGGTCTTAGCTGTTTGGGCTGTGGCTGGGGATGCTGTGCTCTGGGTGTAGCTCCTCTTGGCATGGCTTCTCTTGGTGCAGGTCCTTCAGAAGGGTGTCTCGCTGGTCTGGGAGGGGTGTCCGTTGCTCTGTTGCTCCTATGTGAGGTGATGGGGCTACGGTTGAGGGTGACATCCTTCAAGGTCCTGGCAATTCCTGGCGATTGCTGCCTTGTAGAGGTGGACCTGGTCGTAAAGGCTGTTCAAGTCCAGGGTGCAGTGGTGGGTCAGGTAGACATTAGGTTTTGAGGCACAGTCTCGTGAAATGCTTGCATTCACCCGCTGTATGGTGGCAGGGTGAATGTATTTTCATGGTGGCAGGGTGGAGATAACCACTTGTACGTTGGTGAAAGTGGAAGAAGCTTTTTCAATCACTCCCTTGAGTGCTGTGGCCACCCTTTCCTGCTGGGCCCTCAGGTCATTTGTGCCCGTGTGAATTATGATGTGGCTGGGGGACCTTAGTCTGTCCTCTGACAACAGCTCCAGGGCATACCTAGTGTTTGGCTACCAGAGTTTAGCCACTTTGTGTTTGAGAAAAAGTTTTTACACTTGAATGTATTTTCCATTTGAGTCAATGAGGAGCACAATCTCTGGCTTTTTGTGTGTCCTCAGTGGATGTGTGGGAGTCGTCAAGAGAGCAATCAGGGGAGCTGACAGGGGAGCTGTTAGGAGGGGGTGGGGTCTGTTGGGTTGGTGGGTCCTGTGTTGCCTGTCCCATTGTTGTGTTGGGGGCTGGATCAGGAGTGGGGTGTTCTGCTGGCTTCTCTGGGGGATTATGATGTCATTCTGGGGTATTATGATGTATTCTGGGGTATTATGATGTCATTCTGGGGTATTATGATGCATTCCGGGGGATTATGATGTCATTCTGGGGTATTATGATGTATTCTGGGGTATTATGATGTCATTCTGGGGTATTATGATGTATTCTGGGGTATTATGATGTCATTCTGGGGTATTATGATGTATTCTGGGGTATTATGATGTCATTCTGGGGTATTATGATGTATTCTGGGGTATTATGATGTCATTCCGGGGGATTATGATGTATTCTGGGGTATTATGATGTCATTCTGGGGTACTGCCCTGTGTAGGGTGCCGTCTTTCGGATGGGACGTTAAACGGGTGTCCTGACTCTCTGAGGTCATTAAAGATCCCATGGCACTTATCGTAAGAGTAGGGGTGTTAACCCCGGTGTCCTGGCTAAATTCCCAATCTGGCCCTCAAACCATCATGGTCACCTAATCAATTTTATCAATCAATTTTATTTTATATAGCCCTTCGTACATCAGATAATATCTCGAAGTGCTGTACAGAAACCCAGCCTAAAACCCCAAACAGCTAGAATGCAGGTGTAGAAGCACGGTGGCTAGGAAAAACTCCCTAGAAAGGCCAAAACCTAGGAAGAAACCTAGAGAGGAACCAGGCTATGAGGGGTGGCCAGTCCTCTTCTGGCTGTGCCGGGTGGAGATTATAACAGAACTATGCCAAGATGTTCAAAAATGTTCATAAGTGACAAGCATGGTCAAATAATAATCATGAATAATTTTCAGTTGGCTTTTCATAGCTGATCATTAAGAGTTGAAAAACAACAGGTCTGGGACAGGTGGCGGTTCCATAACCGCAGGCAGAACAGCTGAAACTGGAATAGCAGCAAGGCCAGGCGGACTGGGGACAGCAAGGAGTCACCACGGGCGGCAGTCCCGACGCATGGTCCTAGGGCCCAGGTCCTCCGAGAGAAAGAAAGAGAGAAGGAGAAAATTAGAGAGAGCCAAGATTTTCAAAATGTTCATAAATGACAAGCATGGTCAAATGATAATCAGGAATAAATCTCAGTTGGCTTTTCATAGCCGATCATTAAGAGTTGAAAACAGCAGGTCTGGGACAGGTAGGGGTTCCATAACCGCAGGCAGAAGAGTTGAAACTGGAATAGCAGCAAGGCCAGGCGGACTGGGGGCAGCAAGGAGTCACCACGGGCGGCAGTCCCGACGCATGGTCCTAGGGCCCAGGTCCTCCGAGAGAAAGAAAGAGAGAAGGAGAAAATTAGAGAGAGCCAAGATTTTCAAAATGTTCATAAATGACAAGCATGGTCAAATAATAATCAGGAATAAATCTCAGTTGGCTTTTCATAGCCGATCATTAAGAGTTGAAAACAGCAGGTCTGGGACAGGTAGGGGTTCCATAACCGCAGGCAGAAGAGTTGAAACTGGAATAGCAGCAAGGCCAGGCGGACTGGGGGCAGCAAGGAGTCACCACGGCCGGTAGTCCCGACGTATGGTCCTAGGGCTCAGGTCCTCCGAGAGAAAGAGAGAAGGAGAAAATAGGAGAAAGGAGAAAACCTAATAATCCCCAGTTTACAATTGGCTCATTCATCCCCCTCCTCTCCCCTGTAACTATTCCCCAGGTTGTTGCTGCAAATGAGAACGTGTTCTCAGTCAACTTACCTGGTAAAATAACGGTAAAATAAAATAAAAATTATGATGTATTCTGTCACACCTCAGTTTTCTCACCTCCTCATTCAGTGTCGTGTTCCTCTTTAAGTTCTCTCACCTCAGTCCGTAGAGCAGCCAGCTCTCTTAGACAGCCATCCATCTCCACCTTTTGCCCTCCGTGTCTTGTTGGTAGAGTGTTGTTATGCTGGTCTGTTTTCTGGGTTTGTTCTGTCTGGGTTGTGTGGACTAGCTCTCTGATCTCCACCATGTCTCTCTCCAGCTCCTGGGAATTTATCCCTCTCAATGATGGAGGCGCAATGCAGTTGTTGGACCTGGGTGTGTTCAGTGCTCGGAGGGGGGGGACTATCCATGTCTGCAGGACAGTTTGAAGACGATCAGACTGACTCAGGATGGGGGAGTCGTCACAGAGAGAACATTTTTCCTGCTGTGCTCTCGCTTTGATCACATCAAAGTCCTTCTGGAAGTGCATGAGGATGTCCTGTACCGTTACTGTCCCAGACTTGTAGAGGTTAACAGAGGTTGTTTCAATATCCTCAATGTATTCTGAGTTTCCACCCTGGGCCAATACCCTCTCTCTTGACATAAGGGTAGTGTCCTCTTTATAGCACTGTGCCATGCCAGGGGATGGTCTGTGTGGAAAATGAAGTTGCTTCTATTCCACCTCTTTTGTAGCAGTCAGCAAATAGTGTCTCTGGATTGTCTTTGAGGAGCTTTTTTCTCCTCACATTGTTTTAGGCTCAAGTGTTTTCACACCTTAAGTGCTTAATTGATCAGGTCCGTGTTTCTTTCTTAGCAGCTTGGTGCTTTGTAGCTGTATTAATTAAGCTCTATATAACAAAATTCCCTCGAGATGATTGTCTTTCATTTTTAAATGTAGGTTGAGACTGAACTTTACTCAGTGTTGTTTTGCAGATGGTATTTACCAGGTTCCATAGTGTTTCTTCTGCTGGTTTCTTGGTTTGTTAGAATTGTTTTTCTTGGTCTTCCTCGCCCATTCAGGTCATTTGATCTAAAATCAAGGTTTAAGGTATGGAATTGTGATTTGGATTGAAGGTTTTGCTGTTGAGGTTAGTATCCTGTATAAGTCCTTGAGAAAATAATTATAGTTTATCTATATTTATCCAGGAGCCCCCCCCTCTCTCCTCTCTTTCTCTCCTCTCTCTCTCTGTCTCTGCCCCCCTCTCTCCCTCCTCTCCCTCCTCTCACGCTCTCTTTTCACCCCTCTCTCTCTCTATCTCTCTCTCTCTGCCCCATCTCTCTCTCTCTCTCTCTCTCTCTCTCTCTCTCTCTCTCTCTCTCTCTCTCTCTCTTTCTCTTTTCACTTCTCTCCTCTCTCTTTTAGTCCTCCACACACTTGACAGGAGAAAAAAGTCTGTCTTAACACACATATTCTTAAAGAATAGAACAGTGACTTGTGACGGGCAGAATAGAGACACCTAAGAAGCTGAAGAAAGACATTTCAATCTCTGGTGTAAAAAAATGGATAGGAGAAAAAATATTGTGTGTGTGTGTGTGTGTGTGTGTGTGTGTGTGTGTGTGTGTGTGTGTGTGTGTGTGTGTGTGTGTGTGTGTGTGTGTGTGTGTGTGTGTGTGTGTGTGTGTGTGTGTGCACATAGGCTGAAGACATTGTGAAGACATTTCATTGTGTGTGTGTGTCTGTGTGTGGTTTCATTGTGTGTGTGGTTTCATTGTGTGTGTGTGTGTCTGTGTGTCTGTGTGTGGTTTCATTGTGTGTGTGTGTCTGTGTGTCTGTGTGTGGTTTCATTGTGTGTGTGTGTCTGTGTGTGGTTTCATTGTGTGTGTGTGTGTGGTTTCATTGTGTGTGTGAGTCTGTGTGTCTGTGTGTGGTTTCATTGTGTGTGTGTGTCTGTGTGTCTGTGTGTGTTTTCAATGTGTGTCTGTGTGTGGTTTCATTGTGTGTCTGTGTGGTTTCATTGTGTGTCTGTGTGTGGTTTCATTGTGTGTCTGTGTGGTTTCATTGTGTGTGTGTGTGTGTGTGTGTGTGTGTGTGTGTGTGTGTGTGTCTGTGTGTGGTTTCAATGTGTGTGTGTGTGTGTGTGTGTGTGTGTGTGTGTGTGTGTGTGTCTGTGTGTGGTTTCATTGTGTGTGTGCATGGTTTCGTTGTGTGTGGTTTCGTTGTGTGTGCGTGTGTAACCGATGTGAAATAGCTAGCTAGTTAGCGGTGGTGCGCGCTAATAGACTTTCAATCGGTGACGTCACTCGCTCTGAGGCCTTGAAGTAGGGTTTCCCCTTGCTCTGCAAGGGCCGCAGCTTTTGTGGAGCGATGGGTAACGACGCTTCGTGGGTTGATGTGTGCAGAGGGGCCCTGGTTCGCGCCTGGGGCGAGGGGACGGACTAAAGTTATACCGTTACAGATGGTTTCGTTAGGAGTAGGATCCAGGTGTACCAGATGCATATTGGACACCCCTCCCCAACAGTAGGGTCCAGGTGTACCAGATGCATATTGGACACCCCTCCCCAACAGTAGGGTCCAGGTGTACCAGATGCATGTTGGTGGCTATGGCTCCATGTATTATCCTCCATTGGAGGTCAGCTGTCCTCTTTTCAATAGGCCGTTTGTGAAACAGAGGCTCTTCAAAAGGCCACATCCCTGGTGGCGTGCCGGCCTTACAGGACGAGTTGAAAACTCTCCAAGCATGCATAACAGACTCATAAAATGGAGTCAGGCCAGACAAATCACCCCCCTCCAGTTTTAACAGGAAAAGGTGCTTGTCTAAGCCCAAACAGCCTGCTCTCCTCATCAGTGTGTGGGCTGTGTCGACCCAGCTAGAACCGTCACTGTACAACAGTCTCTGGGCTGCTTGAAGCCGGAAAGCCATGATCCTAGAGGAAATGTCCACCAGGCCTTGCCCCCCCCTCGTGCAGTGGCAGGTACAGGGCTGCAGCTTTAACCCAGTGTTATCCAGACCAGAATAAATTGACAAGGGTCTTCTGAAGCTCTTGTATCAGACCCCCCGGTGGCTGTAAAATCATTAGTCTGTACCACAGGGTAGAGGCAGCAATAATATTGGCTGCCAGTACCCTTCCCCTATAAGACAGCTGGGGTAGCACCCATTGCACACCCTTTCTCCAATACACCCTCCCAAAACATGACATCATGTAACAACTTAACATTTTAATACCAATTAAGTGATGACCTTCATGGACAAGTGAATATCAACAGTAACAATATGGTGATCAGAGAAACCCCACAGGAGTAATGGCACACCTTCCAACCCTACTACAGTAGAGATCAGATACCTACAACCTGTCTAACCTTCCAACCCTACTACAGTAGAGATCAGATACAACCTGTCTAACCTTCCAACCCTACTACAGTAGAGATCAGATACATACAACCTGTCTAACCTTCCAACCCTACTACAGTAGTGATCAGATACATACAACCTGTCTAACCTTCCAACCCTATTACAGTAGTGATCAGATACAACCTGTCTAACCTTCCAACCCTACTACAGATCAGATACAACCTGTCTAACCTTCCACCCCTACTACAGATCAGATACATACAACCTGTCTAACCTTCCAACCCTACTACAGTAGAGATCAGATACAACCTGTCTAACCTTCCAACCCTACTACAGTAGAGATCAGATACATATAACCTGTCTAACCTTCCAACCCTACTACAGTAGAGATCAGATACATACAACCTGTCTAACATTCCAACCCTACTACAGTAGAGATCAGATACAACCTGTCTAACCTTCCAACCCTACTACAGTAGAGATCAGATACAACCTGTCTAACCTTCCAACCCTACTACAGTAGAGATCAGATACAACCTGTCTAACCTTCCACCCCTACTACAGTAGTGATCAGATACATACAACCTGTCTAACCTTCCAACCCTACTACAGTAGTGATCAGATACATACAACCTGTCTAACCTTCCAACCCTACTACAGATCAGATACATACAACCTGTCTAACCTTCCAACCCTACTACAGTAGAGATCAGATACATACAACCTGTCTAACCTTCCAACCCTACTACAGTAGTGATCAGATACATATAACCTGTCTAACCTTCCAACCCTACTACAGTAGAGATCAGATACAACCTGTCTAACCTTCCAACCCTACTACAGTAGAGATCAGATACATACAACCTGTCTAACCTTCCAACCCTACTACAGATCAGATACAACCTGTCTAACCTTCCAACCCTACTACAGATCAGATACAACCTGTCTAACCTTCCAACCCTACTACAGTAGAGATCAGATACAACCTGTCTCACCTTCCAACCCTACTACAGTAGAGATCAGATACATATAACCTGTCTAACCTTCCAACCCTACTACAGTAGAGATCAGATACATACAACCTGTCTAACCTTCCACCCCTACTACAGTAGAGATCAGATACATATAACCTGTCTAACCTTCCAACCCTACTACAGTAGAGATCAGATACATATAACCTGTCTAACCTTCCAACCCTACTACAGTAGAGATCAGATACATACAACCTGTCTAACCTTCCACCCCTACTACAGTAGAGATCAGATACATATAACCTGTCTAACCTTCCAACCCTACTACAGTAGAGATCAGATACAACCTGTCTAACCTTCCAACCCTACTACAGTAGAGATCAGATACAACCTGTCTAACCTTCCAACCCTACTACAGTAGAGATCAGATACAACCTGTCTAACCTTCCAACCCTACTACAGTAGAGATCAGATACATACAACCTGTCTAACCTTCCAACCCTACTACAGATCAGATACATACAACCTGTCTAACCTTCCAACCCTACTACAGTAGAGATCAGATACAACCTCTCTAACCTTCCAACCCTACTACAGTAGAGATCAGATACAACCTGTCTCACCTTCCAACCCTATTACAGTAGTGATCAGATACATACAACCTGTCTAACCTTCCAACCCTACTACAGTAGAGATCAGATACAAACTGTCTGACCTTCCAACCCTACTACAGTAGAGATCAGATACAAACTGTCTGACCTTCCAACCCTACTACAGTAGAGATCAGATACAACCTGTCTAACCTTCCAGCCCTACTACAGTAGAGATCAGACACATACAACCTGTCTAACCTTCCAACCCTACTACAGTAGAGATCAGATACAACCTGTCTAACCTTCCAACCCTACTACAGTAGAGATCAGATACAACCTGTCTAACCTTCCAACCCTACTACAGATCAGATACATACAACCTGTCTAACCTTCCAACCCTACTACAGTAGAGATCAGATACAACCTGTCTAACCTTCCAACCCTACTACAGATCAGATACATACAACCTGTCTAACCTTCCAACCCTACTACAGTATTGATCAGATACATACAACCTGTCTCACCTTCCAACCCTACTACAGTAGAGATCAGATACAACCTGTCTCACCTTCCAACCCTACTACAGTAGTGATCAGATACAACCTGTCTAACCTTCCAACCCTACTACAGTAGTGATCAGATACATACAACCTGTCTAACCTTCCACCCCTACTACAGTAGTGATCAGATACAACCTGTCTAACCTTCCAACCCTACTACAGATCAGATACAACCTGTCTCACCTTCCAACCCTACTACAGTAGTGATCAGATACATACAACCTGTCTCACCTTCCAACCCTACTACAGTAGAGATCAGATACAACCTGTCTAACCTTCCAACCCTACTACAGTAGAGATCAGATACATACAACCTGTCTCACCTTCCAACCCTACTACAGTAGTGATCAGATACAACCTGTCTCACCTTCCAACCCTACTACAGTAGTGATCAGATACATACAACCTGTCTAACCTTCCACCCCTACTACAGTAGAGATCAGATACATACAACCTGTCTAACCTTCCACCCCTACTACAGTAGAGATCAGATACAACCTGTCTAACCTTCCAACCCTACTACAGTAGAGATCAGATACAACCTGTCTAACCTTCCAACCCTACTACAGTAGTGATCAGATACATACAACCTGTCTAACCTTCCAACCCTACTACAGATCAGATACAACCTGTCTAACCTTCCAACCCTACTACAGTAGAGATCAGATACAACCTGTCTAACCTTCCAACCCTACTACAGTAGAGATCAGATACAACCTGTCTAACCTTCCAACCCTACTACAGTAGTGATCAGATACATACAACCTGTCTAACCTTCCAACCCTACTACAGTAGAGATCAGATACATACAACCTGTCTAACCTTCCAACCCTACTACAGTAGAGATCAGATATATACAACCTGTCTAACCTTCCAACCCTACTACAGTAGAGATCAGATACATACAACCTGTCTAACCTTCCAACCCTACTACAGTAGTGATCAGATACATATAACCTGTCTAACCTTCCAACCCTACTACAGTAGAGATCAGATACAACCTGTCTAACCTTCCAACCCTACTACAGTAGAGATCAGATACATATAACCTGTCTAACCTTCCAACCCTACTACAGTAGTGATCAGATACATATAACCTGTCTAACCTTCCAACCCTACTACAGTAGTGATCAGATACATACAACCTGTCTAACCTTCCAACCCTACTACAGTAGAGATCAGATACAACCTGTCTAACCTTCCAACCCTACTACAGTAGAGATCAGATACATACAACCTGTCTAACCTTCCAACCCTACTACAGTAGAGATCAGATACAACCTGTCTAACCTTCCAACCCTACTACAGATCAGATACATACAACCTGTCTAACCTTCCAACCCTACTACAGTAGAGATCAGATACAACCTGTCTCACCTTCCACCCCTACTATAGTAGAGATCAGATACATACAACCTGTCTAACCTTCCAACCCTACTACAGTAGAGATCAGATACATACAACCTGTCTAACCTTCCAACCCTACTACAGTAGAGATCAGATACATACAACCTGTCTAACCTTCCAACCCTACTACAGTAGAGATCAGATACAACCTGTCTCACCTTCCACCCCTACTACAGTAGAGATCAGATACATACAACCTGTCTAACCTTCCAACCCTACTACAGTAGAGATCAGATACATACAACCTGTCTAACCTTCCAACCCTACTACAGTAGAGATCAGATACATACAACCTGTCTAACCTTCCAACCCTACTACAGTAGAGATCAGATACATACAACCTGTCTAACCTTCCAACCCTATTACAGTAGTGATCAGATACATACAACCTGTCTAACCTTCCAACCCTACTACAGTAGAGATCAGATACATACAACCTGTCTAACCTTCCAACCCTACTACAGTAGTGATCAGATACATACAACCTGTCTAACCTTCCAACCCTACTACAGTAGTGATCAGATACATACAACCTGTCTAACCTTCCAACCCTACTACAGTAGAGATCAGATACAACCTGTCTAACCTTCCAACCCTACTACAGTAGAGATCAGATACAACCTGTCTAACCTTCCAACCCTACTACAGTAGAGATCAGATACATACAACCTGTCTAACCTTCCAACCCTACTACAGTAGAGATCAGATACAACCTGTCTAACCTTCCAACCCTACTACAGTAGAGATCAGATACATACAACCTGTCTAACCTTCCAACCCTACTACAGTAGAGATCAGATACAACCTGTCTAACCTTCCAACCCTACTACAGTAGAGATCAGATACAACCTGTCTCACCTTCCAACCCTACTACAGTAGAGATCAGATACAGACAACCTGTCTAACCTTGCTGCACTGACACGACCTTCATTAATTTTTAGCCATGTCTACTGACTAACTTTTGCATTCCTTACTCTCCAGACATCAGAAAGGTCAAACTCAGTTAATAGACCAGACAGGCAAGTGGCTGACCTCACAAACTTATCAACATGAAAAAAAAATCTGCCAATTTGACAGATTTCCCAAAAGTCTGATCCAGGAACCCATTTACCTCTTCTAGACTGTAAATTGAGTCGTCACCAGCTGCCTTCTTATCAATAGAGATATCCATATCCTTCTCCTGATCCTCCTCAACTGAGGCCACAGACCCCTGACTCCCTTCTACCAGAGAGAGAGAGAGAGAGGGGATTGCTGAGAGATGGTGAAGAATGGAGAGGGTGACTGGGGTGTTGTGAGAGACGGGGTTGGTGAGGGATGGTGAGAGATCGAGAGGGTGTCAGGAGATGTTGTTGAGAGAGAGGGGGTCGGTGAGGGATGTGAGGGATGCATAGGATGACGGAGGGTGTTGTTGTGAGAGAGGGGGTTGATGAGAGAGATGGTGAGAGATAGTGAGGGTGACAGAGGGTGTTGTTGTGAGAGACGGTGAGAGATGTATAGGGTGTCAGGGGGTGTTGTTGAGAGAGAGGGGGTTGATGAGAGAGACGGTGAGAGATAGTGAGGGTGACAGAGGGTGCTGTAGTGAGAGAGGGGGTTGGTGAGGGATGGTGAGAGATCGAGAGTGTGACAGGGGGTGTTGTTGAGAGAGAAGGGGTTGTTGAGGGATAGAGAGGGTGACAGGGGGTGTTGTTGAGAGAGAGGGGGTCGGTGAGGGATGGTGAGAGATAGAGAGGGTGGCAGGGGTGTTGTTGAGAGCTGCCGCTGTGGAGAGGTGTACATGTTGGCCTGAGGAAGTTACAGTGAAGGAGATTAGGAGAGTGTGGTTGGATCTCTCTCATTAGTGTGTGTGTGTGTGTGTCTGGGTGTGTGTGTGTGTCTGGGTGTGTGCATGGGTGTTTTTATGTGTTTTTATGTGTGTGTGTGTGTGTGTGTGTGTGTGTGTGTCTGTGTGTGTGTGTGTGTGTGTGTGTGTGTGTGTGTGTGTGTGTGTGTGTGTGTGTGTGTGTGTGTGTGTCTGTCTCTGTGTGTGTGTCTGTCTCTGTGTGTGTGTGTGTGTGTGTGTGTGTGTGTGTGTGTGTGTGTGTGTGTGTGTGTGTGTGTGTGTGTGTGTCTGTCTGTGTGTGTGTGTCTGTCTGTCTCTGTGTATGTGTGTGTGTGTGTGTCTGTCTCTCTGTGTGTGTGTGTGTGTG
Source organism: Salvelinus fontinalis (assembly GCF_029448725.1). Classification (NCBI taxonomy): domain Eukaryota; kingdom Metazoa; phylum Chordata; class Actinopteri; order Salmoniformes; family Salmonidae; genus Salvelinus; species Salvelinus fontinalis. The sequence continues at coordinate 47,699 of NW_026601342.1, forward strand.
TGTGTGTGTGTGTGTGTGCCTGTCTCTGTGTGTGTGTGTCGCTGTGTGTGTGTGTGTGTGTGTGTGTGTGTGTGTGTCTGTCTCTGTGTATGTGTGTGTGTGTGTGTCTGTCTCTCTGTGTGTGTGTGTGTGTGTGTGTGTGTGTGTGTGTGTGTGTGTGTGTGTGTGTGTGTGTGTGTGTGTGTGTGTGTGTGTGTGTGTGTGTGTGTGTGTGTGGTTATGGCTGTAATAAATATCACATGTAGTCTTAATTAAATTCTCCAGTGACCGCCGCTAACAAGACCAAGGCATGCCCGAGGTGTGTGTGTGTGTGCTGTTTCTTTTTCACCGAATGTGTGTGTGTATCACTGAGTGCGTCAAAAATTTTCTCACTGTGTGTGTGTGTGTACACTACCTAATCACAACTAAGTCCATATGTGAAGCTGCCGGTTTGTCGAGATTCATAATTGGATAAAAAGAAATGTGTATGGGTAATGGGTAATGTAATATGATATATACACTGCTTATTAAACTGGGTAATGTAATATGATATATACACTGCTTATTAAACTGGGTAATGTAATATGATATATACACTGCTTATTAAACTGGGTAATGTAATATGAAATACTCTCTGCGTATTAAACTGGGTAATGTAATATGATATATACACTGCTTATTAAACTGGGTAATGTAATATGAAATATACACTGCTTATTAAACTGGGTAATGTAATATGAAATATACACTGCTTATTAAACTGGGTAATGTAATATGATATATACACTGCTTATTAAACTGGGTAATGTAATATGAAATACTCTCTGCTTATTAAACTGGGTAATGTAATATGAAATATACACTGCTTATTAAACTGGGTAATGTAATATGATATATACACTGCTTATTAAACTGGGTAATGTAATATGATATATACACTGCTTATTAAACTGGGTAATGTAATATGAAATACTCTCTGCTTATTAAACTGGGTAATGTAATATGAAATACCCTCTGCTTATTAAAAGTAATTTCCTGGCTTCAAATATACTTTGAAATCATTTAAATGATTTCCTCTGTGCTTGATTGAGTTTGACTGGTTTTATTAACCAATAGAATAGTCACGAAACTGCAAACTCACACATCTTGACACTCCAGAAAGGCCAGAGTGAAGAATTTAAGTATTTGAAAAATCTCAAATAGTATTTCAATCATAAGTCTGCAATGGTCACTAGACAGGAGAGAATCACGACCTCTATATCCTGTGATCAGAGAGAACTGTGACCTCTACATCATGTGAACAGAGAGAATCATGACCTCTATATCCTGTGAACAGAGAGAATCATGACCTCTATATCCTGTGAACAGAGAATTATGACCTCTATATCCTGTGAACAGAGAGAATCATGACCTCTATATCCTGTGATCAGAGAGAATCATGACCTCTATATCCTGTGAACAGAGAGAATCATGACCTCTATATCCTGTGAACAGAGAGAATCATGACCTCTATATCCTGTGATCAGAGAGAATCGTGAAATCAAATCAAATCAAATGTTATTGGTCACATACACATGGTTAGCAGACGTTAAGGCGAGTGTAGCGAAATTCTTGTGCTTCTAGTTCCGACCATGCAGTAATATCTAACAAGTAATCTAACCTAACAATTTCACAACAACTACCTTATACACACCAGTGTAATGGAATGAATAAGAATATGTACATATACATATATGGATGAGCGATGGCCGAACGGCATAGGCAAGATGCAGTAGATGGTACAGAGTACACTATATACAGTACATACGAGAGTAATGTAGGGTATGTAAACATTATATAAAGTGGCATAGTTTAAAGTGGCTAGTGATACATGTATTACATAAAGATGGTAAGATGCAGTAGATGGTATAGAGTACAGTATATACATATGAGATGAGTAATGTAGGGTATATAAACATAAAAGTAGATGGTATAGTAATTACAGTCCACATGACCTCTATATCCTGTGATTATTCATATCTGCGTACTGATATCTATTAGTTTCTGTTTTAACATCAAATTCTAAAAGGATGTTATACAGGATTATTGTTATCGGCTCGTCCAATGTCTTCAAATCTTTTGTTTGCTAGAGACGGCACACACACACTCACACACACACACACACACACACACACACACACACACACACACACACACACACACACACACACACACACACACACACACACACACACACACACACACACACACACACACACACACACACACACACACACATCCTTCACACTGTTTGTTGGAGATGACTGAGTTCACCGTCAGCATGAAACTGTCATGGGACAGCGGACAGAGAAGAACGAGAGGAATACAAAAACAAGTGGGAGACGATGTCTCTCCGTTCATGTGAATGAAGTCATGAATGTTTAAAGGACTGTGACAAATTAAATGTGTGTGTTTCAGTGTGTGTGTGTGTTTCAGTGTCTGTGTCTGTGTGTGTCTGTGTCTGTGTCTGTGTGTCGAATGAAAGCTGTCTCTATAAGAAAACAATTACCCAGACTTCCCCACTCCTCGTGGGTGTTCTGGGCCCTGCCGATGGTTATAGGTGTGGGTAACGCGTCCACTCAGCCGTGTGTGTGTGTGTGTGTGTGTGTGTGTGTGTGTGTGTGTGTGTGTGTGTGTGTGTGTGTGTGTGTGTGTGTGTGTGTGTGTGTGTGTGTGTGTGTGTGTGTGTGTGTAAAGTGTCCAGTCACCCATGTAGCGGTGTTCCAGTCTGTAGCTGTGTATGGGTTTGGGCAGCAGAATTCTGGGTAATATATACATATTTCATCAAAACAACGACCGGGAGGTTCCCCTGACCTTGCGACCCCAGCAGGAACAACCAGTACAAGGCTATATACAAATACTTTTGACCCAATGACTTACAAGACATTTCAAAACACGCACATGATGCCAGCGGGAATTGAACCCAGGACATTGCTGTTGCTAGGGTTACGTACTTAACTGACATTTCAGACCCATTTCAGAAAAGCAAGTGTTTGCGCCGGGCCGTAGTTTTTACACAAAGACACAGTTTAAATATTGCTATGACAAGTTTGAATAAATTCCACTCTGTTGAACGGGCTCCGAATGTAGTGAAACACATCTAGCAATGTCCCCAACGCATGAACAGAATCACAATGACCTACACACAGCTGGTAGAGTTTTTGAATAAAAACAGATTTTTTCTCCTGCTAGATAGCCTATCACAAATCTCTCTCTCTCTCTCTCTCAATTCTCTTATCTTCTCGGTGTCTCTCTCTCTGCATGGATGTGTGTGATGGCCTACAGTGATAAGAGGACAGCGTTTTGCAGATTCAGAGAATCTTCCCTGCAGTTACAGCAATCAGACACACTTCACGCACACACACACACACACACACACACACACACACACACACACACACACACACACACACACACACACACACACACACACACACACACACACACACACACACACACACACACACACACACAGACACACACACACACACACACACACACCAAGAAAACCTGACACTGGGCAATGGGTTTAATTGAGAAAACAAGATACTATTTCTGCCCACTCAGCGAATCTTTGTCACCGTCAGTTCCCTTGGCGACTGGAACAATAGCAGTGATCACCTTGGCGATAGCGGAGGGAGATGAGATACAGATGTTAGATAGAGATGTTGGAGATTAAAGGGTTTTCACATCTAAAGAAACGTTTTAATTAGTAGCAGGAAGTTTTCAGTTTCACTGCGTCAGTGTGGCAGTCGGCAACCTGTGTGTGTTTGTGTGTGTGTGTGTTTGTGTGTGTGTGTGTGTGTGTGTGTGTGTGTGTTGGTTTGCATGTGTGTGTGTGTGTGTTGGTTTGCGTGTGAACTACATGTAGAAGTAGTGAACTACATGTAGAACTACATGTAGTAATGTAACTACATTTGTGGTGTAGCTAACTACTGGAACTACACACTACTGTTTTACCATGTAGCGGTGTAGCTAACTACTGGAACTATACACTACTGTGTTACCATGTAGCAGTGTAGCTAACTACTGGAACTACACACTACTGTGTTACAATGTAGCGGTGTAGCTAACTACTGGAACTACACACTACTGTTTAACCATGTAGCGGTGTGGCTAACTACTGGAACTACACACTACTGTTTAACCATGTAGCGGTGTGGCTAACTACTGGAAATACACACTACTGTTTAACCATGTAGCGGTGTAGCTAACTACTGGAACTACACACTACTGTGTTACCATGTAGCAGTGTAGCTAACTACTGGAACTACACACTACTGTGTTACAATGTAGCGGTGTAGCTAACTACTGGAACTACACACTACTGTTTAACCATGTAGCGGTGTGGCTAACTACTGGAACTCCACACTACTGTTTAACCATGTAGCGGTGTAGCTAACTACTGGAACTACACACTACTGTGTTACCATGTAGCAGTGTAGCTAACTACTGGAACTACACACTACTGTTTAACCATGTAGCGGTGTAGCTAACTACTGGAACTACACACTACTGTGTTACCATGTAGCAGTGTAGCTAACTACTGGAACTACACACTACTGTTTAACCATGTAGCGGTGTAGATAACTACTGGAACTACACACTACTGTGTTACCATGTAGCGGTGTAGGTAGTTACTGGAACTACACACTACTGTTTAACCATGTAGCGGTGTAGCTAACTACTGGACCTATTTTTGTTTTGCAAATTAAAATATGGGTGAAGTAGGCAATATCTTCCCTTCTTTATCGGTGTCAGACCTGCGTCATTATCACATGAATATTTTTGTGTTTAATGGGCTAAATTAAGCTTTCTATTAACATCTGACTCCAGAGTGAACTATTTTGACTTTCCACATTTCAGATTTGATTGAACTACTTTTTCAAATTAACTTTATTTAAGTCAACTATATTTTTATTAAGGGAAGCATTAGTGTAGCTTAACTTCTTCCAGTGTGAAGTGTAGATTCGTAAACTCTATTTTCAGAGTAGCTTCCCCAACACGTGTGGTGTGTGTGTGCGTGCGTATGCGTGCGTGTGCGTGTGTGTAAGTGTGTGTGTGTGTGTGTAAGTGTGTGTGTAAGTGTGTGCGTGTAAGTGTGTGCGTGTAAGTGTGTGTGTATGTGTTTGTGTGTGTGAATGTGTTTGTGTGTGTGTGTATGTGTTTGTGTGTGTGAATGTGTGTGTAAGTGTGTGTATGTGTGTATGTGTTTGTGTGTGTGAATGTGTGTGTGTGTGTGTGTGTGTGTGTGTGTGTGTGTGTGTGTGTGTGTGTGTGTGTGTGTGTGTGTGTGTGTGTGTGTGTGTGTGTGTGTGTGTGTGTGTGTGTGTGTTAAGAAGGGAAAGTATGATGTGTCATCTCTGGCTTGATGTACAAAGTAGAAAACAGCCCAGAAACATTATTGACAAACTATCAAACAAGACAGAAATCCTTTTTCCCACCACGTATGAATCATCAATCCGTTTCAGATGATCCCCGTCTCTCACAACAACACCCTCCGACCCCACGACCGATAGCCTAATCAGAACTCCTCCTGTAACCAGAACCACCTCTGGTGTAGGGCTCTAATCAGAACCACCTCTGGTGTAGGACTCTAATCAGAACCACCTCTGGTGTAGGACTCTAATCAGAACCATCTCTGGTGTAGGGCTCTAATCAGAACCACCTCTGGTGTAGGGCTCTAATCAGAACCATCTCTGGTGTAGGGCTCTAATCAGAACTATCTCTGGTGTAGGGCTCTAATCAGAACCATATTTGGTGTAGGGCTCTAATCAGAACCATTTCTGGTGTAGGGCTCTAATCAGAACCATCTCTGGTGTAGGGCTCTAATCAGAACCATATTTGGTGTAGGGCTCTAATCAGAACCATTTCTGGTGTAGGGCTCTAATCAGAACCATCTCTGATGTAGGGCTCTAATCAGAACCACCTCTGGTGTAGGGCTGTAATCAGACCCTCTCTGGTGTAGGGCTCTAATCAGAACCATCTCTGGTGTAGAGCTCTAATCAGAACCATCTCCTGTGTAGGGCTCTAATCAGAACCATCTCTGGTGTAGGGCTCTAATCAGAACCATCTCTGGTGTAGGGCTCTAATCAGAACTCATCCTGTAATCAGAACAATCTCTGGTGTAGGGCTCCAGCCAGAACCATCTCTAGTATAGGACTCTAATCAGAACCATATCAAGTGTAGGGCTCTAATCAGAACCATCTCTGGTGTAGGGCTCTAATCAGAACCATCTTTGGTGTAGGGCTCTATACAGAACCACCTCTGGTGTAGGGCTCTAATCAGAACCACCTCTGGTGTAGGGCTCTAATCAGAACTATCTCTGGTGTAGGGCTCTAATCAGAACTATCTCTGGTGTAGGGCTCTAATCAGAACCATCTTTGGTGTAGGGCTCTAATCAGAACCACCTCTGGTGTAGGACTCTAATCAGAACTCATCCTGTAACCAGAACCACCTCTGGTGTAGGGCTCTAATCAGAACCATCTCTGGTGTAGGGCTCTAATCAGAACCACCTCTGGTGTAGGGCTCTAACCAGAACCATCTCTGGTGTAGGGCTCTAATCAGAACCATCTCTGGTGTAGGGCCCTAATCAGAACCATCTCTGGTGTAGGGCTCAAATCAGAACCATCTCTGGTGTAGGGCTCTAATCAGAACCATCTCTGGTGTAGAGCTCTAATCAGAACCACCTCTGGTGTAGGGCTCTAATCGGAACCATCTCTGGTGTAGGGCTCTAATCAGAACTATCTCTGGTGTAGGGCTCTAATCAGAACCATCTCTGGTGTAGGGCTCTAATCAGAACTATCTCTGGTGTAGGGCTCAAATCAGAACCACCTCTGGTGTAGGGCTCTAATCAGAACCACCTCTGGTGTAGGGCTCTAATCAGAACCATCTCTGGTATAGGGCTCTAACCAGAATCACCTCTGGTGTAGGGCTCTAATCAGAACCATCTCTGGTGTAGGGCTCTAACCAGAACCATCTCTGGTGTTTGGCTGTGGTTGTCATTACATTTCATCAGCCGGTAACTGTCATGCGAATGACTGCCAGTCTCCTGGTAATTGACCGTTAATTAATATGTTTAGCATCGCTGGGCTTCTGCCATACAAGCTGCTGATGCTCCTCTTTGGAACATCTACATTAAAAAAAACAAATAAATCCATACTACATTATAATACAAAGTTAAAGTGATATTTTGAAAGAGGTCCTATAGTCTACACTTATTTTAGTTCATTACTAACTTTAGTTGTGATTGAGCCTACAAACCTGATGTGATACGGTCTACAAACCTGTTGTGATACGGCCTACAAACCTGTTGTGATAGGGTCTACAAACCTGTTGTGATAGGACCTACAAACCTGTTGTAATAGGACCTACAAACCTGTTGTGATAGGGCCTACAAACCTGTTGTAATAGGACCTACAAACCTGTTGTGATAGGACCTACAAACCTGTTGTAATAGGACCTACAAACCTGTTGTGATAGGGTCTACAAACCTGTTGTGATAGGACCTACAAACCTGTTGTAATAGGACCTACAAACCTGTTGTGATAGGGCCTACAAACCTGTTGTGATAGAGCCTACAAACCTGTTGTAATAGGACCTACAAACCTGTTGTGATAGGGCCTACAAACCTGTTGTGGTAGGACCTACAAACCTGTTGTGATAGGGTCTACAAACCTGTTGTGAAAGGGTCTACACACCTGAAAGTCTTGGAAATGAGAACAGGCTTTGTGCTTCACAATGCTACTTAATGCTGATGATTTGGAAAAAAAGCCATTTACTCTGATCCTTGCTCTTCCCACGCAGAGAGAGAGAGAGAATTGCAATGTTGCCCTGCTTGTGGGGAAATCAAGTTAGGAGAATGTGTATGAGTGGGTTAACTACCTTTAGCGCCTATTGACGACAGCTTCAAATGGCCGGGGGAGTTTTGTTTTAAGAGCCCAGACGCTTGATTTAAATGGTAAAACGCATCGCTTACATTACAGTTCTGGAAACACAAGAAACTGATTTTTCATACCAGAGATAAATAATTAATAAAATACAGATGAAGACAGAATGAAGACCGTCTCTCCATGTTACAGAAGACAGAATGAAGACCCGTCTCTCCATGTTACAGAAGACAGAATGAAGACCGTCTCTCCATGTTACAGAAGACAGAATGAAGACCGTCTCTCCATGTTACAGAAGACAGAATGAAGACCGTCTCTCCATGTTACAGAAGACAGAAGGAAGACCGTCTCTACATGTTACAGAAGACAGAAGGAAGACCATCTCTCCATGTTACAGAAGATAGAATGAAGACCGTCTCTCCATGGCAACCACTTCTCCTGAAGTTGATGTGTTTATCCCTCAGAGTTTCATCAACACCACGTGACAACAGAGGGCCCTCCGAGGGAGTTGGTAGGGGCCGAGGCTGCGGTTTGGGATTCACATGGAGTGAACGTCAGAGAAACTCATCATCTTCGGGACTTGTGACTTAAACGATGCCATTCTTGTTCCATCTGTAGATAAATAAAACATGCATGAACTTGAAATCCCCCCCCTGTCATTTTACAAAGAGAAACCTCAGTAACAGTTAAACATTTAATTTGGTGAAGTGTTTCATCCGTTACATGTGTCAAGTCTCCAAATCAGACATAAACAAATGCACGTGACATATATTTAGGAACACCTCTCCGTTAAATATAATGGCAAACTCATATCTCAGCGGGTGTCTCCTTCTGACGCCTGCAGGCTGGCTGGCCGAATGGCCAATCAGAGGGTCTAATTAGTCCCTACACCCTCCATAGTTTTCACTCCTCCAGCTTTGGGACACTAGTGCAAATGGCGGAGGCACACGTGAACCAGCAAATTGAGGGCCGAGGGAAAGGGGACGATTTGGGACTCAGCCGCCGTCTTTCTCTCAATTCTATTGTCACGGGACACGTATGTTAACATCGCCAAAGCAAGTGAAGTAGTATAATATACAAAAGTGAAATAAACATTAACAATTAACAGTAAACATTACACATACAGATGTTTCAAAAGAATAAAGACATTTCAAATGTCATATTATGTATATGTACAGTGTTGTAACGATGTACAAATGGTTAAAGTACACAAGGGAAAATAAATACACATAAATAAAGGTTGTATTTACAATGGTGTTTGTGCTTCACTGGTTGACCTTTTCTTGTGGCAACAGGTCACACATCTTCCTGCTGTGATGTCACACTGTGGTATTTCACCCAGTAGATATGGGAGTTTATCAAAATTGGATTTGTGGATCTGTGTAATCTGAGGGAAATATGTGACTCTAATATGGTCATACATTTGGCAGGAGGTTAGGAAGTGCAGCTCAGT
>NW_026601343.1:0-57032 GCF_029448725.1 Salvelinus fontinalis
CATGACGGGTTTAGATACTACATGACGGGTTTAGATACTAGATGACGGGTTTAGATACTAGATGACGGGTTTAGATACTAGATGACGGGTTTAGATACTACATGACGGGTTTAGATACTACATGACGGGTTTAGATACTAGATGACGGGTTTAGATACTAGATTATATGTTTAGATACTACATTATATGTTTAGATACTACATGATATGTTTAGATACTACATGACGGGTTTAGATACTAGATGACGGGTTTAGATACTAGATGACGGGTTTAGATACTACATGACGGGTTTAGATACTACATGACGGGTTTAGATACTACATGACGGGTTTAGATACTACATGACGGGTTTAGATACTACATGACGGGTTTAGATACTACATGACGGGTTTAGATACTACATGACGGGTTTAGATACTACATGACGGGTTTAGATACTAGATTATATGTTTAGATACTACATGATATGTTTAGATACTACATGACGGGTTTAGATACTACATGACGGGTTTAGATACTACATGACGGGTTTAGATACTACATGACGGGTTTAGATACTACATGACGGGTTTAGATACTACATGACGGGTTTAGATACTACATGACGGGTTTAGATACTACATGACGGGTTTAGATACTACATGACGGGTTTAGATACTACATGACGGGTTTAGATACTACATGACGGGTTTAGATACTACATGACGGGTTTAGATACTACATGACGGGTTTAGATACTACATGACGGGTTTAGATACTACATGACGGGTTTAGATACTAGATTATATGTTTAGATACTACATGACAGGTTTAGATACTAGATGACGGGTTTAGATACTACATGACGGGTTTAGATACTACATGACGGGTTTAGATACTACATGACGGGTTTAGATACTACATGACGGGTTTAGATACTACATGACGGGTTTAGATACTACATGACGGGTTTAGATACTACATGACAGGTTTAGATACTACATGACGGGTTTAGATACTAGATGACGGGTTTAGATACTAGATGACGGGTTTAGATACTAGATGACGGGTTTAGATACTACATGACGGGTTTAGATACTAGATGACGGGTTTAGATACTAGATTATATGTTTAGATACTACATGATATGTTTAGATACTACATGACGGGTTTAGATACTACATGACGGGTTTAGATACTACATGACGGGTTTAGATACTACATGACGGGTTTAGATACTACATGACGGGTTTAGATACTACATGACGGGTTTAGATACTACATGACGGGTTTAGATACTACATGACGGGTTTAGATACTAGATGACGGGTTTAGATACTAGATGACGGGTTTAGATACTAGATGACGGGTTTAGATACTACATGACGGGTTTAGATACTACATGACGGGTTTAGATACTAGATGACGGGTTTAGATACTAGATGATATGTTTAGATACTACATGACGGGTTTAGATACTACATGACGGGTTTAGATACTACATGACGGGTTTAGATACTAGATGACGGGTTTAGATACTAGATTATATGTTTAGATACTAAATGATATGTTTAGATACTACATGACGGGTTTAGATACTAGATGACGGGTTTAGATACTACATGACGGGTTTAGATACTACATGACGGGTTTAGATACTACATGACGGGTTTAGATACTACATGACGGGTTTAGATACTACATGACGGGTTTAGATACTAGATGACGGGTTTAGATACTAGATGACGGGTTTAGATACTACATGACGGGTTTAGATACTACATGACGGGTTTAGATACTACATGACGGGTTTAGATACTACATGACGGGTTTAGATACTACATGACGGGTTTAGATACTACATGACGGGTTTAGATACTACATGACGGGTTTAGATACTACATGACGGGTTTAGATACTACATGACGGGTTTAGATACTACATGACGGGTTTAGATACTACATGACGGGTTTAGATACTACATGACGGGTTTAGATACTACATGACGGGTTTAGATACTACATGACGGGTTTAGATACTAGATGACGGGTTTAGATACTAGATTATATGTTTAGATACTACATGATATGTTTAGATACTACATGACGGGTTTAGATACTACATGACGGGTTTAGATACTACATGACGGGTTTAGATACTAGATTATATGTTTAGATACTAGATGACGGGTTTAGATACTACATGACGGGTTTAGATACTACATGACGGGTTTAGATACTACATGACGGGTTTAGATACTACATGACGGGTTTAGATACTACATGACGGGTTTAGATACTACATGACGGGTTTAGATACTACATGACGGGTTTAGATACTACATGACGGGTTTAGATACTACATGACGGGTTTAGATACTACATGACGGGTTTAGATACTAGATGACGGGTTTAGATACTAGATGACGGGTTTAGATACTAGATGACGGGTTTAGATACTAGATGACGGGTTTAGATACTAGATGACGGGTTTAGATACTAGATTATATGTTTAGATACTACATGATGGGTTTAGATACTACATGACGGGTTTAGATACTACATGACGGGTTTAGATACTACATGACGGGTTTAGATACTAGATGACGGGTTTAGATACTACATGACGGGTTTAGATACTACATGACGGGTTTAGATACTACATGACGGGTTTAGATACTACATGACGGGTTTAGATACTACATGACGGGTTTAGATACTAGATGACGGGTTTAGATACTAGATGACGGGTTTAGATACTAGATGACGGGTTTAGATACTACATGACGGGTTTAGATACTACATGACGGGTTTAGATACTACATGACGGGTTTAGATACTAGATGACGGGTTTAGATACTAGATTATATGTTTAGATACTACCTGATATGTTTAGATACTACATGACGGGTTTAGATACTACATGACGGGTTTAGATACTAGATGACGGGTTTAGATACTAGATTATATGTTTAGATACTAGATTATATGTTTAGATACTAAATGATATGTTTAGATACTACATGACGGGTTTAGATACTACATGACGGGTTTAGATACTACATGACGGGTTTAGATACTACATGACGGGTTTAGATACTACATGACGGGTTTAGATACTACATGACGGGTTTAGATACTACATGACGGGTTTAGATACTACATGACGGGTTTAGATACTACATGACGGGTTTAGATACTAGATTATATGTTTAGATACTGCATGATATGTTTAGATACTACATGACGGGTTTAGATACTACATGACGGGTTTAGATACTAGATGACGGGTTTAGATACTACATGACGGGTTTAGATACTACATGACGGGTTTAGATACTACATGACGGGTTTAGATACTACATGACGTGTTTAGATACTACATGACGTGTTTAGATACTACATGACGGGTTTAGATACTACATGACCGGTTTAGATACTAGATTATATGTTTAGATAGTACATGATATGTTTAGATACTACATGACGGGTTTAGATACTACATGACGGGTTTAGATACTACATGACATGTTTAGATACTAGATGACGGGTTTAGATACTACATGACGGGTTTAGATACTACATGACGGGTTTAGATACTAGATTATATGTTTAGATACTACATGACGGGTTTAGATACTACATGACGGGTTTAGATACTAGATTATATGTTTAGATACTACATGATATGTTTAGATACTACATGACGGGTTTAGATACTACATGACGGGTTTAGATACTACATGACGGGTTTAGATACTAGATGACGGGTTTAGATACTAGATTATATGTTTAGATACTAGATTATATGTTTAGATACTAGATGATATGTTTAGATACTACATGACGGGTTTAGATACTACATGACGGGTTTAGATACTACATGACGGGTTTAGATACTACATGACGGGTTTAGATACTACATGACGGGTTTAGATACTACATGACGGGTTTAGATACTACATGACGGGTTTAGATACTACATGACGGGTTTAGATACTACATGACGGGTTTAGATACTACATGACGGGTTTAGATACTAGATGACGGGTTTAGATACTAGATGATATGTTTAGATACTACATGACAGGTTTAGATACTACATGACGGGTTTAGATACTAGATTATATGTTTAGATACTACCTGATATGTTTAGATACTACATGACGGGTTTAGATACTACATGACGGGTTTAGATACTACATGACGGGTTTAGATACTACATGACGGGTTTAGATACTACATGACGGGTTTAGATACTACATGACGGGTTTAGATACTACATGACGGGTTTAGATACTACATGACGGGTTTAGATACTACATGACGGGTTTAGATACTACATGACAGGTTTAGATACTAGATGACGGGTTTAGATACTAGATTATATGTTTAGATACTACCTGATATGTTTAGATACTACATGACGGGTTTAGATACTACATGACGGGTTTAGATACTACATGACGGGTTTAGATACTACATGACGGGTTTAGATACTAGATGACGGGTTTAGATACTAGATTATATGTTTAGATACTACATGATATGTTTAGATACTACATGACGGGTTTAGATACTACATGACGGGTTTAGATACTACATGACGGGTTTAGATACTACATGACGGGTTTAGATACTACATGACGGGTTTAGATACTAGATGACGGGTTTAGATACTAGATTATATGTTTAGATACTAAATGATATGTTTAGATACTACATGACGGGTTTAGATACTAGATGACGGGTTTAGATACTACATGACGGGTTTAGATACTACATGACGGGTTTAGATACTAGATGACGGGTTTAGATACTACATGACGGGTTTAGATACTACATGACGGGTTTAGATACTAGATTATATGTTTAGATACTACATGATATGTTTAGATACTACATGACGGGTTTAGATACTACATGACGGGTTTAGATACTACATGACGGGTTTAGATACTAGATGACGGGTTTAGATACTAGATGACGGGTTTAGATACTAGATGACGGGTTTAGATACTAGATTATATGTTTAGATACTACATGATATGTTTAGATACTACATGACGGGTTTAGATACTAGATGATATGTTTAGATACTAGATGACGGGTTTAGATACTACATGACGGGTTTAGATACTACATGACGGGTTTAGATACTACATGACGGGTTTAGATACTACATGACGGGTTTAGATACTACATGACGGGTTTAGATACTACATGACGGGTTTAGATACTACATGACGGGTTTAGATACTACATGACGGGTTTAGATACTACATGACGGGTTTAGATACTACATGACAGGTTTAGATACTAGATGACGGGTTTAGATACTAGATGACGGGTTTAGATACTACATGACGGGTTTAGATACTACATGACGGGTTTAGATACTACATGACGGGTTTAGATACTAGATTATATGTTTAGATACTACATGATATGTTTAGATACTACATGACGGGTTTAGATACTACATGACGGGTTTAGATACTACATGACGGGTTTAGATACTACATGACGGGTTTAGATACTACATGACGGGTTTAGATACTACATGACGGGTTTAGATACTACATGACGGGTTTAGATACTAGATTATATGTTTAGATACTACATGATATGTTTAGATACTACATGACGGGTTTAGATACTACATGACGGGTTTAGATACTACATGACGGGTTTAGATACTACATGACGGGTTTAGATACTACATGACGGGTTTAGATACTACATGACGGGTTTAGATACTACATGACAGGTTTAGATACTAGATGACGGGTTTAGATACTAGATGACGGGTTTAGATACTAGATGACGGGTTTAGATACTACATGACGTGTTTAGATACTACATGACGGGTTTAGATACTACATGACGGGTTTAGATACTACATGACGGGTTTAGATACTACATGACGGGTTTAGATACTACATGACGGGTTTAGATACTAGATGACGGGTTTAGATACTACATGACGGGTTTAGATACTACATGACGGGTTTAGATACTAGATGACGGGTTTAGATACTAGATTATATGTTTAGATACTACATGATATGTTTAGATACTACATGACGGGTTTAGATACTACATGACGGGTTTAGATACTACATGACGGGTTTAGATACTAGATGACGGGTTTAGATACTAGATTATATGTTTAGATACTACATGATATGTTTAGATACTACATGACGGGTTTAGATACTACATGACGGGTTTAGATACTACATGACGGGTTTAGATACTACATGACGGGTTTAGATACTACATGACGGGTTTAGATACTACATGACGGGTTTAGATACTACATGACGGGTTTAGATACTACATGACGGGTTTAGATACTACATGACGGGTTTAGATACTACATGACGGGTTTAGATACTACATGACGGGTTTAGATACTACATGACGGGTTTAGATACTACATGACGGGTTTAGATACTACATGACGGGTTTAGATACTAGATTATATGTTTAGATACTACATGATATGTTTAGATACTACATGACGGGTTTAGATACTACATGACGGGTTTAGATACTACATGACGGGTTTAGATACTACATGACGGGTTTAGATACTACATGACGGGTTTAGATACTACATGACGGGTTTAGATACTACATGACGGGTTTAGATACTAGATGACGGGTTTAGATACTAGATGACGGGTTTAGATACTACATGACGGGTTTAGATACTACATGACGGGTTTAGATACTACATGACGGGTTTAGATACTAGATGACGGGTTTAGATACTAGATTATATGTTTAGATACTACATGATATGTTTAGATACTACATGACGGGTTTAGATACTACATGACGGGTTTAGATACTACATGACGGGTTTAGATACTAGATGACGGGTTTAGATACTAGATTATATGTTTAGATACTAAATGATATGTTTAGATACTACATGACGGGTTTAGATACTACATGACGGGTTTAGATACTACATGACGGGTTTAGATACTACATGACGGGTTTAGATACTACATGACGGGTTTAGATACTACATGACGGGTTTAGATACTACATGACGGGTTTAGATACTACATGACGGGTTTAGATACTACATGACGGGTTTAGATACTACATGACGGGTTTAGATACTACATGACGGGTTTAGATACTACATGACGGGTTTAGATACTAGATGACAGGTTTAGATACTACATGATATGTTTAGATACTACATGACGGGTTTAGATACTACATGACGGGTTTAGATACTACATGACGGGTTTAGATACTACATGACGGGTTTAGATACTACATGACGGGTTTAGATACTACATGACGGGTTTAGATACTACATGACGGGTTTAGATACTACATGACGGGTTTAGATACTACATGACGGGTTTAGATACTAGATGACGGGTTTAGATACTACATGACGGGTTTAGATACTACATGACGGGTTTAGATACTACATGACGGGTTTAGATACTAGATTATATGTTTAGATACTACATGATATGTTTAGATACTACATGACGGGTTTAGATACTACATGACGGGTTTAGATACTACATGACGGGTTTAGATACTAGATGACGGGTTTAGATACTACATGACGGGTTTAGATACTACATGACGGGTTTAGATACTACATGACGGGTTTAGATACTACATGACGGGTTTAGATACTACATGACGGGTTTAGATACTAGATGACGGGTTTAGATACTAGATGACGGGTTTAGATACTAGATGACGGGTTTAGATACTACATGACGGGTTTAGATACTAGATGACGGGTTTAGATACTAGATGACGGGTTTAGATACTACATGACGGGTTTAGATACTACATGACGGGTTTAGATACTACATGACGGGTTTAGATACTACATGACGGGTTTAGATACTACATGACGGGTTTAGATACTACATGACGGGTTTAGATACTACATGACGGGTTTAGATACTACATGACGGGTTTAGATACTACATGACGGGTTTAGATACTACATGACGGGTTTAGATACTACATGACGGGTTTAGATACTACATGACGGGTTTAGATACTACATGACGGGTTTAGATACTACATGACGGGTTTAGATACTAGATGACGGGTTTAGATACTAGATGATATGTTTAGATACTACATGACGGGTTTAGATACTACATGACGGGTTTAGATACTACATGACGGGTTTAGATACTACATGACGGGTTTAGATACTAGATGACGGGTTTAGATACTAGATTATATGTTTAGATACTAAATGATATGTTTAGATACTACATGACGGGTTTAGATACTACATGACGGGTTTAGATACTACATGACGGGTTTAGATACTAGATGACGGGTTTAGATACTAGATGACAGGTTTAGATACTACATGACGGGTTTAGATACTACATGACGGGTTTAGATACTACATGACGGGTTTAGATACTACATGACGGGTTTAGATACTAGATGACAGGTTTAGATACTAGATGACGGGTTTAGATACTACATGACGGGTTTAGATACTACATGACGGGTTTAGATACTACATGACGGGTTTAGATACTACATGACGGGTTTAGATACTACATGACGGGTTTAGATACTACATGACGGGTTTAGATACTACATGACGGGTTTAGATACTACATGACGGGTTTAGATACTACATGACGGGTTTAGATACTACATGACGGGTTTAGATACTACATGACGGGTTTAGATACTACATGACGGGTTTAGATACTACATGACGGGTTTAGATACTACATGACGGGTTTAGATACTAGATGACGGGTTTAGATACTAGATGACGGGTTTAGATACTACATGACGGGTTTAGATACTACATGACGGGTTTAGATACTACATGACGGGTTTAGATACTACATGACGGGTTTAGATACTACATGACGGGTTTAGATACTAGATGACGGGTTTAGATACTACATGACGGGTTTAGATACTACATGACGGGTTTAGATACTACATGACGGGTTTAGATACTACATGACGGGTTTAGATACTACATGACGGGTTTAGATACTAGATGACGGGTTTAGATACTAGATGACGGGTTTAGATACTACATGACGGGTTTAGATACTACATGACGGGTTTAGATACTACATGACGGGTTTAGATACTACATGACGGGTTTAGATACTACATGACGGGTTTAGATACTAGATGACGGGTTTAGATACTAGATTATATGTTTAGATACTACATGACAGGTTTAGATACTACATGACGGGTTTAGATACTACATGACGGGTTTAGATACTACATGACGGGTTTAGATACTAGATGACGGGTTTAGATACTAGATTATATGTTTAGATACTAAATGATATGTTTAGATACTACATGACGGGTTTAGATACTACATGACGGGTTTAGATACTACATGACGGGTTTAGATACTACATGACGGGTTTAGATACTACATGACGGGTTTAGATACTACATGACGGGTTTAGATACTACATGACGGGTTTAGATACTAGATTATATGTTTAGATACTACATGATATGTTTAGATACTACATGACGGGTTTAGATACTACATGACGGGTTTAGATACTACATGACGGGTTTAGATACTACATGACGGGTTTAGATACTACATGACGGGTTTAGATACTACATGACGGGTTTAGATACTACATGACGGGTTTAGATACTACATGACGGGTTTAGATACTACATGACGGGTTTAGATACTACATGACGGGTTTAGATACTACATGACGGGTTTAGATACTACATGACGGGTTTAGATACTACATGACGGGTTTAGATACTAGATGATATGTTTAGATACTACATGACGGGTTTAGATACTACATGACGGGTTTAGATACTACATGACGGGTTTAGATACTACATGACGGGTTTAGATACTACATGACGGGTTTAGATACTACATGACGG
Source organism: Salvelinus fontinalis (assembly GCF_029448725.1). Lineage (NCBI taxonomy): Eukaryota > Metazoa > Chordata > Actinopteri > Salmoniformes > Salmonidae > Salvelinus > Salvelinus fontinalis. The sequence continues at coordinate 9,909 of NW_026601343.1, forward strand.
GTTTAGATACTACATGACGGGTTTAGATACTACATGACGGGTTTAGATACTACATGACGGGTTTAGATACTACATGACGGGTTTAGATACTACATGACGGGTTTAGATACTACATGACGGGTTTAGATACTAGATGACGGGTTTAGATACTACATGACGGGTTTAGATACTACATGACGGGTTTAGATACTACATGACGGGTTTAGATACTACATGACGGGTTTAGATACTACATGACGGGTTTAGATACTAGATGACGGGTTTAGATACTAGATTATATGTTTAGATACTACATGATATGTTTAGATACTACATGACGGGTTTAGATACTACATGACGGGTTTAGATACTACATGACGGGTTTAGATACTAGATGATATGTTTAGATACTAGATTATATGTTTAGATACTACATGATATGTTTAGATACTACATGACGGGTTTAGATACTACATGACGGGTTTAGATACTACATGACGGGTTTAGATACTACATGACGGGTTTAGATACTACATGACGGGTTTAGATACTAGATGACGGGTTTAGATACTAGATGACGGGTTTAGATACTACATGACGGGTTTAGATACTACATGACGGGTTTAGATACTACATGACGGGTTTAGATACTACATGACGGGTTTAGATACTACATGACGGGTTTAGATACTACATGACGGGTTTAGATACTACATGACGGGTTTAGATACTACATGACGGGTTTAGATACTACATGACGGGTTTAGATACTAGATTATATGTTTAGATACTGCATGATATGTTTAGATACTACATGACGGGTTTAGATACTACATGACGGGTTTAGATACTAGATGACGGGTTTAGATACTACATGACGGGTTTAGATACTACATGACGGGTTTAGATACTACATGACGGGTTTAGATACTACATGACGGGTTTAGATACTACATGACGGGTTTAGATACTACATGACGGGTTTAGATACTACATGACGGGTTTAGATACTAGATTATATGTTTAGATACTACATGATATGTTTAGATACTACATGACGGGTTTAGATACTACATGACGGGTTTAGATACTACATGACGGGTTTAGATACTAGATGACGGGTTTAGATACTACATGACGGGTTTAGATACTACATGACGGGTTTAGATACTAGATTATATGTTTAGATACTACATGACGGGTTTAGATACTACATGACGGGTTTAGATACTACATGACGGGTTTAGATACTAGATGACGGGTTTAGATACTAGATTATATGTTTAGATACTAGATTATATGTTTAGATACTAGATTATATGTTTAGATACTACATGACGGGTTTAGATACTACATGACGGGTTTAGATACTACATGACGGGTTTAGATACTACATGACGGGTTTAGATACTACATGACGGGTTTAGATACTACATGACGGGTTTAGATACTACATGACGGGTTTAGATACTACATGACGGGTTTAGATACTACATGACGGGTTTAGATACTACATGACAGGTTTAGATACTAGATGACGGGTTTAGATACTAGATTATATGTTTAGATACTACCTGATATGTTTAGATTCTACATGACGGGTTTAGATACTAGATTATATGTTTAGATACTACCTGATATGTTTAGATTCTACATGACGGGTTTAGATACTACATGACGGGTTTAGATACTACATGACGGGTTTAGATACTACATGACGGGTTTAGATACTACATGACGGGTTTAGATACTACATGACGGGTTTAGATACTACATGACGGGTTTAGATACTACATGACGGGTTTAGATACTACATGACGGGTTTAGATACTACATGACAGGTTTAGATACTAGATGACGGGTTTAGATACTAGATTATATGTTTAGATACTACCTGATATGTTTAGATTCTACATGACGGGTTTAGATACTACATGACGGGTTTAGATACTACATGACGGGTTTAGATACTAGATGACGGGTTTAGATACTAGATGACGGGTTTAGATACTAGATTATATGTTTAGATACTAAATGATATGTTTAGATACTACATGACGGGTTTAGATACTACATGACGGGTTTAGATACTACATGACGGGTTTAGATACTACATGACGGGTTTAGATACTACATGACGGGTTTAGATACTAGATGACGGGTTTAGATACTAGATTATATGTTTAGATACTAAATGATATGTTTAGATACTACATGACGGGTTTAGATACTAGATGACGGGTTTAGATACTACATGACGGGTTTAGATACTACATGACGGGTTTAGATACTAGATGACGTGTTTAGATACTACATGACGTGTTTAGATACTACATGACGGGTTTAGATACTAGATTATATGTTTAGATACTACATGATATGTTTAGATACTACATGACGGGTTTAGATACTACATGATGAGTTTAGATACTACATGACAGGTTTAGATACTAGATGACGGGTTTAGATACTAGATGACAGGTTTAGATACTAGATGACGGGTTTAGATACTAGATTATATGTTTAGATACTACCTGATATGTTTAGATTCTACATGACGGGTTTAGATACTAGATTATATGTTTAGATACTAGATGACGGGTTTAGATACTACATGACGTGTTTAGATACTACATGACGGGTTTAGATGCTACATGACGGGTTTAGATACTACATGACGGGTTTAGATACTACATGACGGGTTTAGATACTACATGACGGGTTTACATACTACATGACGGGTTTAGATACTACATGACGGGTTTAGATACTACATGACAGGTTTAGATACTAGATGACGGGTTTAGATACTAGATGACGGGTTTAGATACTAGATGACGGGTTTAGATACTACATGACGGGTTTAGATACTAGATGACAGGTTTAGATACTAGATTATATGTTTAGATACTACATTATATGTTTAGATACTACATTATATGTTTAGATACTACATGATATGTTTAGATACTACATGACAGGTTTAGATACTAGATGACGGGTTTAGATACTAGATGACAGGTTTAGATACTACATGACGGGTTTAGATACTACATGACGGGTTTAGATACTACATGACGGGTTTAGATACTACATGACGGGTTTAGATACTACATGACGGGTTTAGATACTACATGACGGGTTTAGATACTACATGACGGGTTTAGATACTACATGACGGGTTTAGATACTAGATTATATGTTTAGATACTGCATGATATGTTTAGATACTACATGACGGGTTTAGATACTACATGACGGGTTTAGATACTACATGACGGGTTTAGATACTACATGACGGGTTTAGATACTACATGACGGGTTTAGATACTACATGACGGGTTTAGATACTACATGACGGGTTTAGATACTAGATTATATGTTTAGATACTGCATGATATGTTTAGATACTACATGACGGGTTTAGATACTACATGACGGGTTTAGATACTACATGACGGGTTTAGATACTACATGACGGGTTTAGATACTACATGACGGGTTTAGATACTACATGACGGGTTTAGATACTACATGACAGGTTTAGATACTAGATGACGGGTTTAGATACTAGATGACGGGTTTAGATACTAGATGACGGGTTTAGATACTACATGACGTGTTTAGATACTACATGACGGGTTTAGATACTACATGACGGGTTTAGATACTACATGACAGGTTTAGATACTAGATGACGGGTTTAGATACTAGATGACGGGATTAGATACTAGATGACGGGTTTAGATACTACATGACGGGTTTAGATACTACATGACGGGTTTAGATACTAGATGACGGGTTTAGATACTAGATTATATGTTTAGATACTACCTGATATGTTTAGATACTACATGACGGGTTTAGATACTACATGACGGGTTTAGATACTACATGACGGGTTTAGATACTAGATGACGGGTTTAGATACTAGATTATATGTTTAGATACTAAATGATATGTTTAGATACTACATGACGGGTTTAGATACTACATGACGGGTTTAGATACTGCATGACGGGTTTAGATACTGCATGACAGGTTTAGATACTACATGACGGGTTTAGATACTACATGACGGGTTTAGATACTACATGACGGGTTTAGATACTACATGACGGGTTTAGATACTACATGACGGGTTTAGATACTACATGACGGGTTTAGATACTACATGACGGGTTTAGATACTACATGACGGGTTTAGATACTACATGACGGGTTTAGATACTAGATTATATGTTTAGATACTACATGATATGTTTAGATACTACATGACGGGTTTAGATACTACATGACGGGTTTAGATACTACATGACGGGTTTAGATACTACATGACGGGTTTAGATACTACATGACGGGTTTAGATACTACATGACGGGTTTAGATACTACATGACGGGTTTAGATACTAGATGACGGGTTTAGATACTAGATGACGGGTTTAGATACTAGATGACGGGTTTAGATACTACATGACGGGTTTAGATACTACATGACGGGTTTAGATACTAGATGACGGGTTTAGATACTAGATTATATGTTTAGATACTACATGATATGTTTAGATACTACATGACGGGTTTAGATACTACATGACGGGTTTAGATACTACATGACGGGTTTAGATACTAGATGACGGGTTTAGATACTAGATTATATGTTTAGATACTACATGATATGTTTAGATACTACATGACGGGTTTAGATACTACATGACGGGTTTAGATACTACATGACGGGTTTAGATACTAGATGACAGGTTTAGATACTACATGACGGGTTTAGATACTACATGACGGGTTTAGATACTACATGACGGGTTTAGATACTACATGACGGGTTTAGATACTACATGACGGGTTTAGATACTACATGACGGGTTTAGATACTACATGACGGGTTTAGATACTACATGACGGGTTTAGATACTAGATGATAGGTTTAGATACTACATGACAGGTTTAGATACTACATGACGGGTTTAGATACTACATGACGGGTTTAGATACTACATGACGGGTTTAGATACTACATGACGGGTTTAGATACTACATGACGGGTTTAGATACTACATGACGGGTTTAGATACTACATGACGGGTTTAGATACTACATGACGGGTTTAGATACTACATGACGGGTTTAGATACTAGATGACGGGTTTAGATACTACATGACGGGTTTAGATACTACATGACGGGTTTAGATACTACATGACGGGTTTAGATACTAGATGATAGGTTTAGATACTACATGATAGGTTTAGATACTACATGACGGGTTTAGATACTACATGACGGGTTTAGATACTACATGACGGGTTTAGATACTAGATGACGGGTTTAGATACTACATGACGGGTTTAGATACTACATGACGGGTTTAGATACTACATGACGGGTTTAGATACTACATGACGGGTTTAGATACTACATGACGGGTTTAGATACTAGATGACGGGTTTAGATACTACATGACGGGTTTAGATACTACATGACGGGTTTAGATACTACATGACGGGTTTAGATACTAGATGACGGGTTTAGATACTAGATTATATGTTTAGATACTACATGATATGTTTAGATACTACATGACGGGTTTAGATACTACATGACGGGTTTAGATACTACATGACGGGTTTAGATACTACATGACGGGTTTAGATACTACATGACGGGTTTAGATACTACATGACGGGTTTAGATACTACATGACGGGTTTAGATACTACATGACGGGTTTAGATACTAGATGACGGGTTTAGATACTACATGACGGGTTTAGATACTAGATGACGGGTTTAGATACTACATGACGGGTTTAGATACTACATGACGGGTTTAGATACTACATGACGGGTTTAGATACTAGATGACAGGTTTAGATACTACATGACGGGTTTAGATACTACATGACGGGTTTAGATACTACATGACGGGTTTAGATACTACATGACGGGTTTAGATACTAGATGACGGGTTTAGATACTAGATGACGGGTTTAGATACTACATGACGGGTTTAGATACTACATGACGGGTTTAGATACTAGATGACGGGTTTAGATACTACATGACGGGTTTAGATACTACATGACGGGTTTAGATACTACATGACGGGTTTAGATACTACATGACGGGTTTAGATACTAGATGACGGGTTTAGATACTAGATGACAGGTTTAGATACTACATGATATGTTTAGATACTACATGACGGGTTTAGATACTACATGACGGGTTTAGATACTACATGACGGGTTTAGATACTACATGACGGGTTTAGATACTACATGACGGGTTTAGATACTACATGACGGGTTTAGATACTACATGACGGGTTTAGATACTACATGACGGGTTTAGATACTACATGACGGGTTTAGATACTACATGACGGGTTTAGATACTACATGACGGGTTTAGATACTACATGACGGGTTTAGATACTACATGACGGGTTTAGATACTACATGACGGGTTTAGATACTACATGACGGGTTTAGATACTACATGACGGGTTTAGATACTACATGACGGGTTTAGATACTAGATGACGGGTTTAGATACTAGATGACGGGTTTAGATACTACATGACGGGTTTAGATACTAGATGACGGGTTTAGATACTAGATTATATGTTTAGATACTACATGACGGGTTTAGATACTACATGACGGGTTTAGATACTACATGACGGGTTTAGATACTACATGACGGGTTTAGATACTAGATGACGGGTTTAGATACTAGATGACGGGTTTAGATACTACATGACGGGTTTAGATACTACATGACGGGTTTAGATACTACATGACGGGTTTAGATACTACATGACGGGTTTAGATACTACATGACGGGTTTAGATACTAGATGACGGGTTTAGATACTAGATGACGGGTTTAGATACTACATGACGGGTTTAGATACTACATGACGGGTTTAGATACTACATGACGGGTTTAGATACTACATGACGGGTTTAGATACTACATGACGGGTTTAGATACTAGATGACGGGTTTAGATACTAGATGACGGGTTTAGATACTACATGACGGGTTTAGATACTACATGACGGGTTTAGATACTACATGACGGGTTTAGATACTAGATGACGGGTTTAGATACTAGATGATATGTTTAGATACTAGATGATATGTTTAGATACTACATGACGGGTTTAGATACTACATGACGGGTTTAGATACTACATGACGGGTTTAGATACTACATGACGGGTTTAGATACTACATGACGGGTTTAGATACTACATGACGGGTTTAGATACTACATGACGGGTTTAGATACTAGATTATATGTTTAGATACTACATGATAGGTTTAGATACTACATGACGGGTTTAGATACTACATGACGGGTTTAGATACTAGATGACGGGTTTAGATACTACATGACGGGTTTAGATACTACATGACGGGTTTAGATACTACATGACGGGTTTAGATACTACATGACGGGTTTAGATACTACATGACGGGTTTAGATACTACATGACGGGTTTAGATACTACATGACGGGTTTAGATACTAGATGACGGGTTTAGATACTACATGACGGGTTTAGATACTACATGACGGGTTTAGATACTAGATGACAGGTTTAGATACTAGATGACGGGTTTAGATACTACATGACGGGTTTAGATACTACATGACGGGTTTAGATACTACATGACGGGTTTAGATACTACATGACGGGTTTAGATACTACATGACGGGTTTAGATACTACATGACGGGTTTAGATACTACATGACGGGTTTAGATACTACATGACGGGTTTAGATACTACATGACGGGTTTAGATACTACATGACGGGTTTAGATACTACATGACGGGTTTAGATACTAGATGACGGGTTTAGATACTAGATGACGGGTTTAGATACTAGATGACGGGTTTAGATACTACATGACGGGTTTAGATACTACATGACGGGTTTAGATACTAGATGACGGGTTTAGATACTAGATGACGGGTTTAGATACTAGATTATATGTTTAGATACTACATGATATGTTTAGATACTACATGACGGGTTTAGATACTAGATGACGGGTTTAGATACTACATGACGGGTTTAGATACTACATGACGGGTTTAGATACTACATGACGGGTTTAGATACTACATGACGGGTTTAGATACTACATGACGGGTTTAGATACTAGATGACGGGTTTAGATACTACATGACGGGTTTAGATACTACATGACGGGTTTAGATACTACATGACGGGTTTAGATACTACATGACGGGTTTAGATACTACATGACGGGTTTAGATACTACATGACGGGTTTAGATACTACATGACGGGTTTAGATACTACATGACGGGTTTAGATACTACATGACGGGTTTAGATACTAGATGACGGGTTTAGATACTACATGACGGGTTTAGATACTACATGACGGGTTTAGATACTACATGACGGGTTTAGATACTAGATGACGGGTTTAGATACTACATGACGGGTTTAGATACTACATGACGGGTTTAGATACTACATGACGGGTTTAGATACTACATGACGGGTTTAGATACTACATGACGGGTTTAGATACTAGATGACGGGTTTAGATACTACATGACGGGTTTAGATACTAGATGACGGGTTTAGATACTACATGACGGGTTTAGATACTACATGACGGGTTTAGATACTACATGACGGGTTTAGATACTACATGACGGGTTTAGATACTAGATGACGGGTTTAGATACTAGATTATATGTTTAGATACTACATGATATGTTTAGATACTACATGACGGGTTTAGATACTACATGACGGGTTTAGATACTACATGACGGGTTTAGATACTACATGACGGGTTTAGATACTACATGACGGGTTTAGATACTACATGACGGGTTTAGATACTACATGACGGGTTTAGATACTAGATGACAGGTTTAGATACTACATGACGGGTTTAGATACTACATGACGGGTTTAGATACTAGATGACGGGTTTAGATACTACATGACGGGTTTAGATACTACATGACGGGTTTAGATACTACATGACGGGTTTAGATACTACATGACGGGTTTAGATACTAGATGACGGGTTTAGATACTACATGACGGGTTTAGATACTACATGACGGGTTTAGATACTAGATGACAGGTTTAGATACTACATGACGGGTTTAGATACTACATGACGGGTTTAGATACTACATGACGGGTTTAGATACTACATGACGGGTTTAGATACTACATGACGGGTTTAGATACTACATGACGGGTTTAGATACTAGATGACGGGTTTAGATACTAGATGACAGGTTTAGATACTACATGACAGGTTTAGATACTACATGACGGGTTTAGATACTACATGACGGGTTTAGATACTACATGACGGGTTTAGATACTACATGACGGGTTTAGATACTACATGACGGGTTTAGATACTAGATGACGGGTTTAGATACTAGATGACGGGTTTAGATACTACATGACGGGTTTAGATACTACATGACGGGTTTAGATACTACATGACGGGTTTAGATACTACATGACGGGTTTAGATACTAGATGACGGGTTTAGATACTAGATGACAGGTTTAGATACTAGATGACGGGTTTAGATACTAGATGATATGTTTAGATACTACATGACAGGTTTAGATACTACATGACGGGTTTAGATACTACATGACGGGTTTAGATACTACATGACGGGTTTAGATACTACATGACGGGTTTAGATACTACATGACGGGTTTAGATACTACATGACGGGTTTAGATACTACATGACGGGTTTAGATACTACATGACGGGTTTAGATACTACATGACGGGTTTAGATACTAGATGACGGGTTTAGATACTAGATGACGGGTTTAGATACTAGATGACAGGTTTAGATACTACATGACGGGTTTAGATACTACATGACGGGTTTAGATACTACATGACGGGTTTAGATACTACATGACGGGTTTAGATACTAGATGACGGGTTTAGATACTAGATGATAGGTTTAGATACTACATGACGGGTTTAGATACTACATGACGGGTTTAGATACTACATGACGGGTTTAGATACTACATGACGGGTTTAGATACTACATGACGGGTTTAGATACTACATGACGGGTTTAGATACTAGATGACGGGTTTAGATACTAGATGACGGGTTTAGATACTACATGACGGGTTTAGATACTACATGACGGGTTTAGATACTACATGACGGGTTTAGATACTACATGACGGGTTTAGATACTACATGACGGGTTTAGATACTACATGACGGGTTTAGATACTACATGACGGGTTTAGATACTACATGACGGGTTTAGATACTACATGACGGGTTTAGATACTACATGACGGGTTTAGATACTACATGACGGGTTTAGATACTACATGACGGGTTTAGATACTAGATGACAGGTTTAGATACTACATGACGGGTTTAGATACTACATGACGGGTTTAGATACTACATGACGGGTTTAGATACTACATGACGGGTTTAGATACTACATGACGGGTTTAGATACTACATGACGGGTTTAGATACTACATGACGGGTTTAGATACTAGATGACGGGTTTAGATACTACATGACGGGTTTAGATACTACATGACGGGTTTAGATACTAGATGACGGGTTTAGATACTACATGACGGGTTTAGATACTACATGACGGGTTTAGATACTACATGACGGGTTTAGATACTACATGACGGGTTTAGATACTACATGACGGGTTTAGATACTAGATGACGGGTTTAGATACTAGATGACAGGTTTAGATACTACATGATATGTTTAGATACTACATGACGGGTTTAGATACTACATGACGGGTTTAGATACTACATGACGGGTTTAGATACTACATGACGGGTTTAGATACTACATGACGGGTTTAGATACTACATGACGGGTTTAGATACTACATGACGGGTTTAGATACTAGATGACGGGTTTAGATACTACATGACGGGTTTAGATACTACATGACAGGTTTAGATACTACATGACGGGTTTAGATACTACATGACGGGTTTAGATACTAGATGACGGGTTTAGATACTACATGACGGGTTTAGATACTAGATGACGGGTTTAGATACTACATGACAGGTTTAGATACTACATGACGGGTTTAGATACTACATGACGGGTTTAGATACTACATGACGGGTTTAGATACTACATGACGGGTTTAGATACTACATGACGGGTTTAGATACTACATGACGGGTTTAGATACTAGATGACGGGTTTAGATACTACATGACGGGTTTAGATACTACATGACGGGTTTAGATACTACATGACGGGTTTAGATACTACATGACGGGTTTAGATACTACATGACGGGTTTAGATACTACATGACGGGTTTAGATACTAGATGACGGGTTTAGATACTAGATGACAGGTTTAGATACTACATGACGGGTTTAGATACTACATGACGGGTTTAGATACTACATGACGGGTTTAGATACTACATGACGGGTTTAGATACTACATGACGGGTTTAGATACTAGATGACGGGTTTAGATACTAGATGATATGTTTAGATACTACATGACAGGTTTAGATACTACATGACGGGTTTAGATACTACATGACGGGTTTAGATACTACATGACGGGTTTAGATACTACATGACGGGTTTAGATACTACATGACGGGTTTAGATACTACATGACGGGTTTAGATACTACATGACGGGTTTAGATACTACATGACGGGTTTAGATACTACATGACGGGTTTAGATACTACATGACGGGTTTAGATACTAGATGACGGGTTTAGATACTAGATGACAGGTTTAGATACTACATGACGGGTTTAGATACTACATGACGGGTTTAGATACTAGATGACGGGTTTAGATACTACATGACGGGTTTAGATACTACATGACGGGTTTAGATACTACATGACGGGTTTAGATACTACATGACGGGTTTAGATACTACATGACGGGTTTAGATACTACATGACGGGTTTAGATACTACATGACGGGTTTAGATACTACATGACGGGTTTAGATACTACATGACGGGTTTAGATACTACATGACGGGTTTAGATACTACATGACGGGTTTAGATACTACATGACGGGTTTAGATACTACATGACGGGTTTAGATACTACATGACGGGTTTAGATACTACATGACGGGTTTAGATACTAGATGACGGGTTTAGATACTAGATGACGGGTTTAGATACTACATGACGGGTTTAGATACTACATGACGGGTTTAGATACTACATGACGGGTTTAGATACTACATGACGGGTTTAGATACTACATGACGGGTTTAGATACTACATGACGGGTTTAGATACTACATGACGGGTTTAGATACTACATGACGGGTTTAGATACTACATGACGGGTTTAGATACTACATGACGGGTTTAGATACTACATGACGGGTTTAGATACTACATGACGGGTTTAGATACTAGATGACGGGTTTAGATACTACATGACGGGTTTAGATACTACATGACGGGTTTAGATACTACATGACGGGTTTAGATACTACATGACGGGTTTAGATACTAGATGACGGGTTTAGATACTACATGACGGGTTTAGATACTAGATGACGGGTTTAGATACTAGATGACGGGTTTAGATACTAGATGACAGGTTTAGATACTACATGACAGGTTTAGATACTACATGACGGGTTTAGATACTACATGACGGGTTTAGATACTACATGACGGGTTTAGATACTACATGACGGGTTTAGATACTACATGACGGGTTTAGATACTACATGACGGGTTTAGATACTACATGACGGGTTTAGATACTACATGACGGGTTTAGATACTACATGACGGGTTTAGATACTAGATGACGGGTTTAGATACTACATGACGGGTTTAGATACTAGATGACAGGTTTAGATACTACATGACGGGTTTAGATACTACATGACGGGTTTAGATACTAGATGACGGGTTTAGATACTACATGACGGGTTTAGATACTAGATGACGGGTTTAGATACTAGATGACAGGTTTAGATACTACATGACGGGTTTAGATACTACATGACGGGTTTAGATACTACATGACGGGTTTAGATACTACATGACGGGTTTAGATACTACATGACGGGTTTAGATACTACATGACGGGTTTAGATACTACATGACGGGTTTAGATACTAGATGACGGGTTTAGATACTAGATGACGGGTTTAGATACTACATGACGGGTTTAGATACTACATGACGGGTTTAGATACTACATGACGGGTTTAGATACTACATGACGGGTTTAGATACTACATGACGGGTTTAGATACTACATGACGGGTTTAGATACTACATGACGGGTTTAGATACTACATGACGGGTTTAGATACTACATGACGGGTTTAGATACTACATGACGGGTTTAGATACTACATGACGGGTTTAGATACTAGATGACGGGTTTAGATACTACATGACGGGTTTAGATACTACATGACGGGTTTAGATACTAGATGACGGGTTTAGATACTACATGACGGGTTTAGATACTACATGACGGGTTTAGATACTACATGACGGGTTTAGATACTACATGACGGGTTTAGATACTAGATGACGGGTTTAGATACTAGATGACGGGTTTAGATACTACATGACGGGTTTAGATACTACATGACGGGTTTAGATACTACATGACGGGTTTAGATACTACATGACGGGTTTAGATACTACATGACGGGTTTAGATACTACATGACGGGTTTAGATACTACATGACGGGTTTAGATACTACATGACGGGTTTAGATACTAGATGACGGGTTTAGATACTACATGACGGGTTTAGATACTACATGACGGGTTTAGATACTACATGACGGGTTTAGATACTAGATGACGGGTTTAGATACTACATGACGGGTTTAGATACTACATGACGGGTTTAGATACTACATGACGGGTTTAGATACTACATGACGGGTTTAGATACTACATGACGGGTTTAGATACTAGATGACGGGTTTAGATACTACATGACGGGTTTAGATACTACATGACGGGTTTAGATACTACATGACGGGTTTAGATACTACATGACGGGTTTAGATACTAGATGACGGGTTTAGATACTACATGACGGGTTTAGATACTACATGACGGGTTTAGATACTAGATGACGGGTTTAGATACTAGATGACGGGTTTAGATACTACATGACGGGTTTAGATACTACATGACGGGTTTAGATACTACATGACGGGTTTAGATACTACATGACGGGTTTAGATACTACATGACGGGTTTAGATACTAGATGACGGGTTTAGATACTAGATGACGGGTTTAGATACTACATGACGGGTTTAGATACTACATGACGGGTTTAGATACTACATGACGGGTTTAGATACTACATGACGGGTTTAGATACTAGATGACGGGTTTAGATACTAGATGACGGGTTTAGATACTACATGACGGGTTTAGATACTACATGACGGGTTTAGATACTAGATGACGGGTTTAGATACTAGATGACGGGTTTAGATACTAGATGACAGGTTTAGATACTAGATGACGGGTTTAGATACTACATGACGGGTTTAGATACTACATGACGGGTTTAGATACTACATGACGGGTTTAGATACTACATGACGGGTTTAGATACTACATGACGGGTTTAGATACTACATGACGGGTTTAGATACTAGATGACGGGTTTAGATACTAGATGACGGGTTTAGATACTACATGACGGGTTTAGATACTACATGACGGGTTTAGATACTACATGACGGGTTTAGATACTACATGACGGGTTTAGATACTACATGACGGGTTTAGATACTACATGACGGGTTTAGATACTACATGACGGGTTTAGATACTACATGACGGGTTTAGATACTACATGACGGGTTTAGATACTACATGACGGGTTTAGATACTACATGACGGGTTTAGATACTACATGACGGGTTTAGATACTACATGACGGGTTTAGATACTACATGACGGGTTTAGATACTACATGACGGGTTTAGATACTACATGACGGGTTTAGATACTACATGACGGGTTTAGATACTACATGACGGGTTTAGATACTACATGACGGGTTTAGATACTACATGACGGGTTTAGATACTACATGACGGGTTTAGATACTACATGACGGGTTTAGATACTACATGACGGGTTTAGATACTACATGACGGGTTTAGATACTAGATGACGGGTTTAGATACTAGATGACGGGTTTAGATACTACATGACGGGTTTAGATACTACATGACGGGTTTAGATACTACATGACGGGTTTAGATACTACATGACGGGTTTAGATACTAGATGACGGGTTTAGATACTACATGACAGGTTTAGATACTACATGACGGGTTTAGATACTACATGACGGGTTTAGATACTAGATGACGGGTTTAGATACTACATGACGGGTTTAGATACTACATGACGGGTTTAGATACTAGATGACGGGTTTAGATACTACATGACGGGTTTAGATACTACATGACGGGTTTAGATACTAGATGACGGGTTTAGATACTACATGACGGGTTTAGATACTACATGACGGGTTTAGATACTACATGACGGGTTTAGATACTACATGACGGGTTTAGATACTAGATGACGGGTTTAGATACTACATGACGGGTTTAGATACTACATGACGGGTTTAGATACTAGATTATATGTTTAGATACTAAATGATAGGTTTAGATACTACATGACGGGTTTAGATACTACATGACGGGTTTAGATACTACATGACGGGTTTAGATACTACATGACGGGTTTAGATACTACATGACGGGTTTAGATACTAGATGACGGGTTTAGATACTAGATTATATGTTTAGATACTACATGATATGTTTAGATACTACATGACGGGTTTAGATACTACATGACGGGTTTAGATACTACATGACGGGTTTAGATACTACATGACGGGTTTAGATACTACATGACGGGTTTAGATACTAGATGACGGGTTTAGATACTAGATGACGGGTTTAGATACTACATGACGGGTTTAGATACTACATGACGGGTTTAGATACTACATGACGGGTTTAGATACTACATGACGGGTTTAGATACTAGATGACGGGTTTAGATACTAGATGACGGGTTTAGATACTAGATGACAGGTTTAGATACTAGATGACGGGTTTAGATACTACATGACGGGTTTAGATACTACATGACGGGTTTAGATACTACATGACGGGTTTAGATACTACATGACGGGTTTAGATACTACATGACGGGTTTAGATACTACATGACGGGTTTAGATACTACATGACGGGTTTAGATACTACATGACGGGTTTAGATACTACATGACGGGTTTAGATACTACATGACGGGTTTAGATACTAGATGACGGGTTTAGATACTAGATGACAGGTTTAGATACTACATGACAGGTTTAGATACTAGATGACGGGTTTAGATACTAGATGACAGGTTTAGATACTACATGACAGGTTTAGATACTACATGACGGGTTTAGATACTACATGACGGGTTTAGATACTACATGACGGGTTTAGATACTACATGACGGGTTTAGATACTACATGACGGGTTTAGATACTACATGACGGGTTTAGATACTACATGACGGGTTTAGATACTACATGACGGGTTTAGATACTACATGACGGGTTTAGATACTAGATGACGGGTTTAGATACTACATGACGGGTTTAGATACTAGATGACAGGTTTAGATACTACATGACGGGTTTAGATACTACATGACGGGTTTAGATACTACATGACGGGTTTAGATACTACATGACAGGTTTAGATACTAGATGACGGGTTTAGATACTACATGACAGGTTTAGATACTAGATGACGGGTTTAGATACTAGATGACGGGTTTAGATACTACATGACGGGTTTAGATACTACATGACGGGTTTAGATACTAGATGACAGGTTTAGATACTAGATGACGGGTTTAGATACTACATGACGGGTTTAGATACTACATGACGGGTTTAGATACTACATGACGGGTTTAGATACTACATGACGGGTTTAGATACTACATGACGGGTTTAGATACTACATGACGGGTTTAGATACTAGATGACAGGTTTAGATACTACATGACGGGTTTAGATACTACATGACGGGTTTAGATACTACATGACGGGTTTAGATACTAGATGACGGGTTTAGATACTACATGACGGGTTTAGATACTAATGACGGGTTTAGATACTAGATGACAGGTTTAGATACTACATGACGGGTTTAGATACTACATGACGGGTTTAGATACTACATGACGGGTTTAGATACTACATGACGGGTTTAGATACTACATGACAGGTTTAGATACTACATGACGGGTTTAGATACTACATGACGGGTTTAGATACTAGATGACGGGTTTAGATACTACATGACGGGTTTAGATACTACATGACGGGTTTAGATACTACATGACGGGTTTAGATACTACATGACAGGTTTAGATACTACATGACGGGTTTAGATACTACATGACGGGTTTAGATACTACATGACGGGTTTAGATACTACATGACGGGTTTAGATACTACATGACGGGTTTAGATACTAGATGACGGGTTTAGATACTAGATGACGGGTTTAGATACTACATGACAGGTTTAGATACTACATGACGGGTTTAGATACTACATGACGGGTTTAGATACTACATGACGGGTTTAGATACTACATGACGGGTTTAGATACTACATGACGGGTTTAGATACTAGATGACGGGTTTAGATACTAGATGACGGGTTTAGATACTACATGACAGGTTTAGATACTACATGACGGGTTTAGATACTACATGACGGGTTTAGATACTACATGACGGGTTTAGATACTACATGACGGGTTTAGATACTAGATGACGGGTTTAGATACTAGATGACGGGTTTAGATACTAGATGACGGGTTTAGATACTACATGACGGGTTTAGATACTACATGACGGGTTTAGATACTACATGACGGGTTTAGATACTACATGACGGGTTTAGATACTACATGACGGGTTTAGATACTACATGACGGGTTTAGATACTACATGACGGGTTTAGATACTACATGACGGGTTTAGATACTACATGACGGGTTTAGATACTACATGACGGGTTTAGATACTAGATGACGGGTTTAGATACTAGATGACAGGTTTAGATACTACATGACGGGTTTAGATACTACATGACGGGTTTAGATACTAGATGACGGGTTTAGATACTACATGACAGGTTTAGATACTACATGACGGGTTTAGAGACTACATGACGGGTTTAGATACTACATGACGGGTTTAGATACTACATGACGGGTTTAGATACTACATGACGGGTTTAGATACTACATGACGGGTTTAGATACTACATGACGGGTTTAGATACTAGATGACGGGTTTAGATACTACATGACGGGTTTAGATACTACATGACGGGTTTAGATACTACATGACGGGTTTAGATACTAGATGACGGGTTTAGATACTAGATGACAGGTTTAGATACTACATGACGGGTTTAGATACTACATGACGGGTTTAGATACTACATGACGGGTTTAGATACTAGATGACGGGTTTAGATACTACATGACGGGTTTAGATACTACATGACGGGTTTAGATACTACATGACGGGTTTAGATACTACATGACGGGTTTAGATACTAGATGATATGTTTAGATACTACATGACGGGTTTAGATACTACATGACGGGTTTAGATACTAGATGACGGGTTTAGATACTACATGACGGGTTTAGATACTACATGACAGGTTTAGATACTACATGACGGGTTTAGATACTACATGACGGGTTTAGATACTAGATGACGGGTTTAGATACTACATGACGGGTTTAGATACTACATGACGGGTTTAGATACTAGATGACAGGTTTAGATACTACATGACGGGTTTAGATACTACATGACGGGTTTAGATACTACATGACGGGTTTAGATACTACATGACGGGTTTAGATACTACATGACGGGTTTAGATACTACATGACGGGTTTAGATACTAGATGACGGGTTTAGATACTAGATGACGGGTTTAGATACTACATGACGGGTTTAGATACTACATGACGGGTTTAGATACTACATGACGGGTTTAGATACTACATGACGGGTTTAGATACTACATGACGGGTTTAGATACTACATGACGGGTTTAGATACTAGATGACGGGTTTAGATACTAGATTATATGTTTAGATACTACATGATAGGTTTAGATACTACATGACGGGTTTAGATACTACATGACGGGTTTAGATACTACATGACGGGTTTAGATACTAGATGACGGGTTTAGATACTAGATGACGGGTTTAGATACTAGATGACAGGTTTAGATACTAGATGACGGGTTTAGATACTACATGACGGGTTTAGATACTACATGACGGGTTTAGATACTACATGACGGGTTTAGATACTACATGACGGGTTTAGATACTACATGACGGGTTTAGATACTACATGACGGGTTTAGATACTACATGACGGGTTTAGATACTACATGACGGGTTTAGATACTACATGACGGGTTTAGATACTACATGACGGGTTTAGATACTAGATGACGGGTTTAGATACTAGATGACGGGTTTAGATACTAGATGACAGGTTTAGATACTACATGACAGGTTTAGATACTACATGACGGGTTTAGATACTAGATGACGGGTTTAGATACTAGATGACGGGTTTAGATACTAGATGACGGGTTTAGATACTAGATGACAGGTTTAGATACTACATGACGGGTTTAGATACTACATGACGGGTTTAGATACTACATGACGGGTTTAGATACTACATGACGGGTTTAGATACTACATGACGGGTTTAGATACTACATGACGGGTTTAGATACTAGATGACGGGTTTAGATACTAGATGACGGGTTTAGATACTAGATGACGGGTTTAGATACTACATGACGGGTTTAGATACTACATGACGGGTTTAGATACTACATGACGGGTTTAGATACTACATGACGGGTTTAGATACTACATGACGGGTTTAGATACTACATGACGGGTTTAGATACTACATGACGGGTTTAGATACTACATGACGGGTTTAGATACTACATGACGGGTTTAGATACTACATGACGGGTTTAGATACTACATGACGGGTTTAGATACTAGATGATATGTTTAGATACTACATGATAGGTTTAGATACTACATGACGGGTTTAGATACTACATGACGGGTTTAGATACTACATGACGGGTTTAGATACTACATGACGGGTTTAGATACTACATGACGGGTTTAGATACTACATGACGGGTTTAGATACTAGATGACGGGTTTAGATACTACATGACGGGTTTAGATACTAGATGACGGGTTTAGATACTACATGACGGGTTTAGATACTACATGACGGGTTTAGATACTAGATGACGGGTTTAGATACTACATGACGGGTTTAGATACTACATGACGGGTTTAGATACTACATGACGGGTTTAGATACTAGATGACGGGTTTAGATACTAGATGACAGGTTTAGATACTACATGACAGGTTTAGATACTAGATGACGGGTTTAGATACTACATGACGGGTTTAGATACTAGATGACGGGTTTAGATACTACATGACGGGTTTAGATACTACATGACGGGTTTAGATACTAGATTATATGTTTAGATACTACATGACGGGTTTAGATACTACATGACGGGTTTAGATACTAGATGACGGGTTTAGATACTACATGACGGGTTTAGATACTACATGACGGGTTTAGATACTACATGACGGGTTTAGATACTACATGACGGGTTTAGATACTAGATGACGGGTTTAGATACTACATGACGGGTTTAGATACTACATGACGGGTTTAGATACTAGATGACAGGTTTAGATACTACATGACGGGTTTAGATACTACATGACGGGTTTAGATACTACATGACGGGTTTAGATACTACATGACGGGTTTAGATACTACATGACGGGTTTAGATACTAGATGACGGGTTTAGATACTAGATGACGGGTTTAGATACTAGATGACAGGTTTAGATACTACATGACAGGTTTAGATACTACATGACGGGTTTAGATACTACATGACGGGTTTAGATACTACATGACGGGTTTAGATACTACATGACGGGTTTAGATACTACATGACGGGTTTAGATACTAGATGACGGGTTTAGATACTAGATGACAGGTTTAGATACTACATGACAGGTTTAGATACTACATGACGGGTTTAGATACTACATGACGGGTTTAGATACTACATGACGGGTTTAGATACTACATGACGGGTTTAGATACTAGATGACGGGTTTAGATACTAGATGACGGGTTTAGATACTAGATGACAGGTTTAGATACTACATGACAGGTTTAGATACTACATGACGGGTTTAGATACTACATGACGGGTTTAGATACTACATGACGGGTTTAGATACTACATGACGGGTTTAGATACTACATGACGGGTTTAGATACTACATGACGGGTTTAGATACTACATGACGGGTTTAGATACTACATGACGGGTTTAGATACTACATGACGGGTTTAGATACTAGATGACGGGTTTAGATACTAGATGACATGTTTAGATACTACATGATATGTTTAGATACTACATGACGGGTTTAGATACTAGATGACGGGTTTAGATACTACATGACGGGTTTAGATACTACATGACGGGTTTAGATACTACATGACGGGTTTAGATACTACATGACGGGTTTAGATACTACATGACGGGTTTAGATACTACATGACGGGTTTAGATACTACATGACGGGTTTAGATACTACATGACGGGTTTAGATACTACATGACGGGTTTAGATACTACATGACGGGTTTAGATACTACATGACGGGTTTAGATACTAGATGACGGGTTTAGATACTAGATTATATGTTTAGATACTACATGACGGGTTTAGATACTACATGACGGGTTTAGATACTACATGACGGGTTTAGATACTACATGACGGGTTTAGATACTAGATGACGGGTTTAGATACTAGATGACGGGTTTAGATACTAGATGATATGTTTAGATACTACATGATATGTTTAGATACTACATGACGGGTTTAGATACTACATGACGGGTTTAGATACTACATGACGGGTTTAGATACTAGATGACGGGTTTAGATACTAGATGACAGGTTTAGATACTAGATGACGGGTTTAGATACTAGATTATATGTTTAGATACTACATGACGGGTTTAGATACTACATGACGGGTTTAGATACTACATGACGGGTTTAGATACTACATGACGGGTTTAGATACTACATGACGGGTTTAGATACTACATGACGGGTTTAGATACTACATGACGGGTTTAGATACTACATGACGGGTTTAGATACTACATGACGGGTTTAGATACTACATGACGGGTTTAGATACTAGATGACGGGTTTAGATACTAGATTATATGTTTAGATACTACATGATATGTTTAGATACTACATGACGGGTTTAGATACTAGATGACGGGTTTAGATACTACATGATAGGTTTAGATACTACATGACGGGTTTAGATACTACATGACGGGTTTAGATACTACATGACGGGTTTAGATACTACATGACGGGTTTAGATACTACATGACGGGTTTAGATACTACATGACGGGTTTAGATACTACATGACGGGTTTAGATACTACATGACGGGTTTAGATACTACATGACGGGTTTAGATACTACATGACGGGTTTAGATACTAGATGACGGGTTTAGATACTAGATGACAGGTTTAGATACTACATGACGGGTTTAGATACTACATGACGGGTTTAGATACTACATGACGGGTTTAGATACTACATGACGGGTTTAGATACTACATGACGGGTTTAGATACTAGATGACGGGTTTAGATACTAGATTATATGTTTAGATACTAAATGACATGTTTAGATACTACATGACGGGTTTAGATACTACATGACGGGTTTAGATACTACATGACGGGTTTAGATACTACATGACGGGTTTAGATACTACATGACGGGTTTAGATACTACATGACGGGTTTAGATACTAGATGACGGGTTTAGATACTAGATTATTGGTTTAGATACTACATGATATGTTTAGATACTACATGACGGGTTTAGATACTAGATGACGGGTTTAGATACTACATGACGGGTTTAGATACTACATGACGGGTTTAGATACTAGATGACGGGTTTAGATACTACATGACGGGTTTAGATACTAGATGACGGGTTTAGATACTACATGACGGGTTTAGATACTACATGACGGGTTTAGATACTACATGACGGGTTTAGATACTACATGACGGGTTTAGATACTAGATGACGGGTTTAGATACTACATGACGGGTTTAGATACTAGATGACGGGTTTAGATACTAGATGACGTGTTTAGATACTACATGACAGGTTTAGATACTACATGACGGGTTTAGATACTAGATGACGGGTTTAGATACTAGATGACGGGTTTAGATACTACATGACGGGTTTAGATACTACATGACGGGTTTAGATACTACATGACGGGTTTAGATACTACATGACGGGTTTAGATACTACATGACGGGTTTAGATACTACATGACGGGTTTAGATACTACATGACGGGTTTAGATACTACATGACGGGTTTAGATACTACATGACGGGTTTAGATACTAGATGACATGTTTAGATACTACATGACGGGTTTAGATACTACATGACGGGTTTAGATACTACATGACGGGTTTAGATACTACATGACGGGTTTAGATACTACATGACGGGTTTAGATACTACATGACGGGTTTAGATACTACATGACGGGTTTAGATACTACATGACGGGTTTAGATACTACATGACGGGTTTAGATACTAGATGACGGGTTTAGATACTACATGACGGGTTTAGATACTACATGACGGGTTTAGATACTACATGACGGGTTTAGATACTACATGACGGGTTTAGATACTACATGACGGGTTTAGATACTACATGACGGGTTTAGATACTACATGACAGGTTTAGATACTACATGACGGGTTTAGATACTAGATGACGGGTTTAGATACTACATGACGGGTTTAGATACTAGATGACGGGTTTAGATACTACATGACGGGTTTAGATACTACATGACGGGTTTAGATACTACATGACGGGTTTAGATACTACATGACGGGTTTAGATACTAGATGACGGGTTTAGATACTAGATGACGGGTTTAGATACTAGATGACGGGTTTAGATACTACATGACGGGTTTAGATACTACATGACGGGTTTAGATACTAGATGACGGGTTTAGATACTAGATTATATGTTTAGATACTACCTGATATGTTTAGATACTACATGACGGGTTTAGATACTACATGACGGGTTTAGATACTAGATGACGGGTTTAGATACTAGATTATATGTTTAGATACTACATGATATGTTTAGATACTACATGACGGGTTTAGATACTAGATGACGGGTTTAGATACTACATGACGGGTTTAGATACTACATGACGGGTTTAGATACTACATGACGGGTTTAGATACTACATGACGGGTTTAGATACTACATGACGGGTTTAGATACTAGATGACGGGTTTAGATACTAGATGACGGGTTTAGATACTAGATGACGGGTTTAGATACTAGATGACGTGTTTAGATACTACATGACAGGTTTAGATACTACATGACGGGTTTAGATACTACATGACGGGTTTAGATACTACATGACGGGTTTAGATACTACATGACGGGTTTAGATACTAGATGACGGGTTTAGATACTACATGACGGGTTTAGATACTACATGACGGGTTTAGATACTAGATGACGGGTTTAGATACTACATGACAGGTTTAGATACTACATGACGGGTTTAGATACTACATGACGGGTTTAGATACTACATGACGGGTTTAGATACTACATGACGGGTTTAGATACTAGATGACGGGTTTAGATACTAGATGACGGGTTTAGATACTAGATTATATGTTTAGATACTACATGATATGTTTAGATACTACATGACGGGTTTAGATACTAGATGACGGGTTTAGATACTAGATGACGGGTTTAGATACTACATGACGGGTTTAGATACTACATGACGGGTTTAGATACTACATGACGGGTTTAGATACTACATGACGGGTTTAGATACTACATGACGGGTTTAGATACTACATGACGGGTTTAGATACTACATGACGGGTTTAGATACTACATGACGGGTTTAGATACTACATGACGGGTTTAGATACTACATGACGGGTTTAGATACTAGATTATATGTTTAGATACTACATGATATGTTTAGATACTACATGACGGGTTTAGATACTACATGACGGGTTTAGATACTACATGACGGGTTTAGATACTACATGACGGGTTTAGATACTACATGAC
Source organism: Salvelinus fontinalis (assembly GCF_029448725.1). Classification (NCBI taxonomy): domain Eukaryota; kingdom Metazoa; phylum Chordata; class Actinopteri; order Salmoniformes; family Salmonidae; genus Salvelinus; species Salvelinus fontinalis. Next base: position 35,426 of record NW_026601343.1, read on the forward strand.
GGGTTTAGATACTACATGACGGGTTTAGATACTAGATGACAGGTTTAGATACTACATGACAGGTTTAGATACTACATGACGGGTTTAGATACTACATGACGGGTTTAGATACTACATGACGGGTTTAGATACTACATGACGGGTTTAGATACTACATGACGGGTTTAGATACTACATGACGGGTTTAGATACTACATGACGGGTTTAGATACTACATGACGGGTTTAGATACTAGATGACGGGTTTAGATACTAGATGACGGGTTTAGATACTACATGACGGGTTTAGATACTACATGACGGGTTTAGATACTACATGACGGGTTTAGATACTACATGACGGGTTTAGATACTAGATGACGGGTTTAGATACTAGATGACGGGTTTAGATACTACATGACGGGTTTAGATACTACATGACGGGTTTAGATACTACATGACGGGTTTAGATACTAGATGACGGGTTTAGATACTAGATTATATGTTTAGATACTACATGATATGTTTAGATACTACATGACGGGTTTAGATACTACATGACGGGTTTAGATACTACATGACGGGTTTAGATACTAGATTATATGTTTAGATACTACATGACAGGTTTAGATACTACATGACGGGTTTAGATACTACATGACGGGTTTAGATACTACATGACGGGTTTAGATACTACATGACGGGTTTAGATACTACATGACGGGTTTAGATACTACATGACGGGTTTAGATACTACATGACGGGTTTAGATACTACATGACGGGTTTAGATACTACATGACGGGTTTAGATACTACATGACGGGTTTAGATACTACATGACGGGTTTAGATACTAGATGATATGTTTAGATACTACATGACAGGTTTAGATACTACATGACGGGTTTAGATACTACATGACGGGTTTAGATACTACATGACGGGTTTAGATACTACATGACGGGTTTAGATACTACATGACGGGTTTAGATACTAGATGACGGGTTTAGATACTAGATGACGGGTTTAGATACTACATGACGGGTTTAGATACTACATGACGGGTTTAGATACTACATGACGGGTTTAGATACTAGATGACGGGTTTAGATACTACATGACGGGTTTAGATACTACATGACGGGTTTAGATACTACATGACGGGTTTAGATACTACATGACGGGTTTAGATACTACATGACGGGTTTAGATACTACATGACGGGTTTAGATACTACATGACGGGTTTAGATACTACATGACGGGTTTAGATACTACATGACGGGTTTAGATACTACATGACGGGTTTAGATACTACATGACGGGTTTAGATACTAGATGACGGGTTTAGATACTAGATGACGGGTTTAGATACTAGATGACGGGTTTAGATACTACATGACGGGTTTAGATACTACATGACGGGTTTAGATACTACATGACGGGTTTAGATACTAGATGATATGTTTAGATACTAGATGATATGTTTAGATACTACATGACGGGTTTAGATACTACATGACGGGTTTAGATACTACATGACGGGTTTAGATACTAGATGACGGGTTTAGATACTACATGACGGGTTTAGATACTACATGACGGGTTTAGATACTACATGACGGGTTTAGATACTACATGACGGGTTTAGATACTACATGACGGGTTTAGATACTAGATGACGGGTTTAGATACTAGATGACGGGTTTAGATACTACATGACGGGTTTAGATACTACATGACGGGTTTAGATACTAGATGACGGGTTTAGATACTAGATTATATGTTTAGATACTACATGATATGTTTAGATACTACATGACGGGTTTAGATACTACATGACGGGTTTAGATACTACATGACGGGTTTAGATACTACATGACGGGTTTAGATACTACATGACGGGTTTAGATACTACATGACGGGTTTAGATACTACATGACGGGTTTAGATACTACATGACGGGTTTAGATACTACATGACGGGTTTAGATACTACATGACGGGTTTAGATACTACATGACGGGTTTAGATACTAGATGACGGGTTTAGATACTAGATGACGGGTTTAGATACTAGATGACGGGTTTAGATACTACATGACGGGTTTAGATACTACATGACGGGTTTAGATACTAGATGACGGGTTTAGATACTAGATTATATGTTTAGATACTACATGATATGTTTAGATACTACATGACGGGTTTAGATACTACATGACGGGTTTAGATACTACATGACGGGTTTAGATACTACATGACGGGTTTAGATACTAGATGACGGGTTTAGATACTAGATTATATGTTTAGATACTACATGATATGTTTAGATACTACATGACGGGTTTAGATACTAGATGACGGGTTTAGATACTACATGACGGGTTTAGATACTAGATGACGGGTTTAGATACTAGATGACGGGTTTAGATACTACATGACGGGTTTAGATACTACATGACGGGTTTAGATACTACATGACGGGTTTAGATACTACATGACGGGTTTAGATACTAGATGACGGGTTTAGATACTACATGACGGGTTTAGATACTACATGACGGGTTTAGATACTACATGACGGGTTTAGATACTACATGACGGGTTTAGATACTACATGACGGGTTTAGATACTACATGACGGGTTTAGATACTACATGACGGGTTTAGATACTACATGACGGGTTTAGATACTACATGACGGGTTTAGATACTACATGACGGGTTTAGATACTACATGACGGGTTTAGATACTACATGACGGGTTTAGATACTACATGACGGGTTTAGATACTAGATGACGGGTTTAGATACTAGATGACGGGTTTAGATACTAGATGACGGGTTTAGATACTACATGACGGGTTTAGATACTAGATGACGGGTTTAGATACTAGATGACGGGTTTAGATACTACATGATATGTTTAGATACTACATGACGGGTTTAGATACTACATGACGGGTTTAGATACTACATGACGGGTTTAGATACTACATGACGGGTTTAGATACTACATGACGGGTTTAGATACTACATGACGGGTTTAGATACTACATGACGGGTTTAGATACTAGATGACGGGTTTAGATACTAGATGACGGGTTTAGATACTAGATGACGGGTTTAGATACTACATGACGGGTTTAGATACTAGATGACGGGTTTAGATACTAGATGACAGGTTTAGACACTACATGATATGTTTAGATACTACATGACGGGTTTAGATACTACATGACGGGTTTAGATACTACATGACGGGTTTAGATACTAGATTATATGTTTAGATACTAGATGACGGGTTTAGATACTACATGACGGGTTTAGATACTACATGACGGGTTTAGATACTACATGACGGGTTTAGATACTACATGACGGGTTTAGATACTAGATTATATGTTTAGATACTAGATGACGGGTTTAGATACTACATGACGGGTTTAGATACTACATGACGGGTTTAGATACTACATGACGGGTTTAGATACTACATGACGGGTTTAGATACTACATGACGGGTTTAGATACTACATGACGGGTTTAGATACTACATGACGGGTTTAGATACTACATGACGGGTTTAGATACTACATGACGGGTTTAGATACTAGATGACGGGTTTAGATACTAGATGACGGGTTTAGATACTACATGACGGGTTTAGATACTACATGACGGGTTTAGATACTACATGACGGGTTTAGATACTAGATGACGGGTTTAGATACTAGATTATATGTTTAGATACTACCTGATATGTTTAGATACTACATGACGGGTTTAGATACTACATGACGGGTTTAGATACTAGATGACGGGTTTAGATACTAGATGACGGGTTTAGATACTAGATTATATGTTTAGATACTAAATGATATGTTTAGATACTACATGACGGGTTTAGATACTACATGACGGGTTTAGATACTACATGACGGGTTTAGATACTACATGACGGGTTTAGATACTACATGACGGGTTTAGATACTACATGACGGGTTTAGATACTACATGACGGGTTTAGATACTAGATTATATGTTTAGATACTGCATGATATGTTTAGATACTACATGACGGGTTTAGATACTAGATGACGGGTTTAGATACTACATGACGGGTTTAGATACTACATGACGGGTTTAGATACTACATGACGGGTTTAGATACTACATGACGGGTTTAGATACTACATGACGGGTTTAGATACTACATGACGGGTTTAGATACTACATGACGGGTTTAGATACTACATGACGGGTTTAGATACTAGATTATATGTTTAGATACTACATGATATGTTTAGATACTACATGACGGGTTTAGATACTACATGACGGGTTTAGATACTACATGACGGGTTTAGATACTAGATGACGGGTTTAGATACTAGATGACAGGTTTAGATACTAGATGACGGGTTTAGATACTAGATGACGGGTTTAGATACTACATGACGGGTTTAGATACTACATGACGGGTTTAGATACTAGATTATATGTTTAGATACTAGATGACGGGTTTAGATACTAGATGACGGGTTTAGATACTACATGACGGGTTTAGATACTACATGACGGGTTTAGATACTACATGACGGGTTTAGATACTACATGACGGGTTTAGATACTACATGACGGGTTTAGATACTACATGACGGGTTTAGATACTACATGACGGGTTTAGATACTACATGACGGGTTTAGATACTACATGACGGGTTTAGATACTACATGACGGGTTTAGATACTACATGACGGGTTTAGATACTACATGACGGGTTTAGATACTAGATGACGGGTTTAGATACTAGATGACAGGTTTAGATACTAGATGACGGGTTTAGATACTACATGACGGGTTTAGATACTACATGACGGGTTTAGATACTAGATGACGGGTTTAGATACTAGATTATATGTTTAGATACTAGATGATATGTTTAGATACTACATGACGGGTTTAGATACTACATGACGGGTTTAGATACTACATGACGGGTTTAGATACTAGATGACGGGTTTAGATACTAGATTATATGTTTAGATACTAGATGATATGTTTAGATACTACATGACGGGTTTAGATACTACATGACGGGTTTAGATACTACATGACGGGTTTAGATACTACATGACGGGTTTAGATACTACATGACGGGTTTAGATACTAGATGACGGGTTTAGATACTAGATGACGGGTTTAGATACTACATGACGGGTTTAGATACTACATGACGGGTTTAGATACTACATGACGGGTTTAGATACTACATGACGGGTTTAGATACTACATGACGGGTTTAGATACTACATGACGGGTTTAGATACTACATGACGGGTTTAGATACTACATGACGGGTTTAGATACTAGATGACGGGTTTAGATACTAGATGACGGGTTTAGATACTACATGACGGGTTTAGATACTAGATTATATGTTTAGATACTACATGATATGTTTAGATACTACATGACGGGTTTAGATACTACATGACGGGTTTAGATACTACATGACGGGTTTAGATACTAGATGACGGGTTTAGATACTAGATGACGGGTTTAGATACTACATGACGGGTTTAGATACTACATGACGGGTTTAGATACTACATGACGGGTTTAGATACTACATGACGGGTTTAGATACTACATGACGGGTTTAGATACTACATGACGGGTTTAGATACTACATGACGGGTTTAGATACTACATGACGGGTTTAGATACTACATGACGGGTTTAGATACTACATGACGGGTTTAGATACTACATGACGGGTTTAGATACTAGATGACGGGTTTAGATACTAGATGACGGGTTTAGATACTAGATGACGGGTTTAGATACTACATGACGGGTTTAGATACTACATGACGGGTTTAGATACTAGATGACAGGTTTAGATACTAGATTATATGTTTAGATACTACATGATATGTTTAGATACTACATGACGGGTTTAGATACTACATGACGGGTTTAGATACTACATGACGGGTTTAGATACTAGATGACGGGTTTAGATACTAGATGACGGGTTTAGATACTAGATGACGGGTTTAGATACTAGATGACGGGTTTAGATACTACATGACGGGTTTAGATACTACATGACGGGTTTAGATACTACATGACGGGTTTAGATACTACATGACGGGTTTAGATACTACATGACGGGTTTAGATACTACATGACGGGTTTAGATACTAGATGACGGGTTTAGATACTAGATTATATGTTTAGATACTACCTGATATGTTTAGATACTACATGACGGGTTTAGATACTACATGACGGGTTTAGATACTACATGACGGGTTTAGATACTACATGACGGGTTTAGATACTACATGACGGGTTTAGATACTACATGACGGGTTTAGATACTACATGACGGGTTTAGATACTAGATTATATGTTTAGATACTAGATGATATGTTTAGATACTACATGACGGGTTTAGATACTACATGACGGGTTTAGATACTACATGACGGGTTTAGATACTACATGACGGGTTTAGATACTACATGACGGGTTTAGATACTAGATGACGGGTTTAGATACTAGATTATATGTTTAGATACTACATGATATGTTTAGATACTACATGACGGGTTTAGATACTACATGACGGGTTTAGATACTACATGACGGGTTTAGATACTACATGACGGGTTTAGATACTACATGACGGGTTTAGATACTACATGACGGGTTTAGATACTACATGACGGGTTTAGATACTACATGACGGGTTTAGATACTACATGACGGGTTTAGATACTAGATGACGGGTTTAGATACTAGATGACGGGTTTAGATACTAGATGACGGGTTTAGATACTACATGACGGGTTTAGATACTACATGACGGGTTTAGATACTACATGACGGGTTTAGATACTAGATGACGGGTTTAGATACTAGATGATATGTTTAGATACTACATGATAGGTTTAGATACTACATGACGGGTTTAGATACTACATGACGGGTTTAGATACTACATGACGGGTTTAGATACTAGATGACGGGTTTAGATACTAGATGACGGGTTTAGATACTAGATGACGGGTTTAGATACTACATGACGGGTTTAGATACTAGATGACGGGTTTAGATACTAGATGACGGGTTTAGATACTACATGACGGGTTTAGATACTACATGACGGGTTTAGATACTACATGACGGGTTTAGATACTAGATGACGGGTTTAGATACTAGATGACGGGTTTAGATACTAGATTATATGTTTAGATACTACATGATATGTTTAGATACTACATGACGGGTTTAGATACTACATGACGGGTTTAGATACTAGATGACGGGTTTAGATACTACATGACGGGTTTAGATACTACATGACGGGTTTAGATACTACATGACGGGTTTAGATACTACATGACGGGTTTAGATACTAGATTATATGTTTAGATACTAGATTATATGTTTAGATACTGCATGATGGGTTTAGATACTACATGACGGGTTTAGATACTAGATGACGGGTTTAGATATTACATGACGGGTTTAGATATTACATGACGGGTTTAGATACTAGATGACGGGTTTAGATACTAGATGACAGGTTTAGATACTACATGACGGGTTTAGATACTACATGACGGGTTTAGATACTACATGACGGGTTTAGATACTACATGACGGGTTTAGATACTACATGACGGGTTTAGATACTACATGACGGGTTTAGATACTACATGACGGGTTTAGATACTACATGACGGGTTTAGATACTACATGACGGGTTTAGATACTACATGACGGGTTTAGATACTAGATGACGGGTTTAGATACTAGATGACGGGTTTAGATACTAGATGACGGGTTTAGATACTACATGACGGGTTTAGATACTACATGACGGGTTTAGATACTAGATGACGGGTTTAGATACTAGATTATATGTTTAGATACTACCTGATATGTTTAGATACTACATGACGGGTTTAGATACTACATGACGGGTTTAGATACTACATGACGGGTTTAGATACTACATGACGGGTTTAGATACTAGATGACGGGTTTAGATACTAGATTATATGTTTAGATACTAAATGATATGTTTAGATACTACATGACGGGTTTAGATACTACATGACGGGTTTAGATACTACATGACGGGTTTAGATACTACATGACGGGTTTAGATACTACATGACGGGTTTAGATACTACATGACGGGTTTAGATACTACATGACGGGTTTAGATACTACATGACGGGTTTAGATACTACATGACGGGTTTAGATACTAGATGACGGGTTTAGATACTAGATGACGGGTTTAGATACTACATGACGGGTTTAGATACTACATGACGGGTTTAGATACTACATGACGGGTTTAGATACTACATGACGGGTTTAGATACTAGATGACGTGTTTAGATACTAGATGACGGGTTTAGATACTACATGACGGGTTTAGATACTACATGACGGGTTTAGATACTACATGACGGGTTTAGATACTACATGACGGGTTTAGATACTAGATGATATGTTTAGATACTAGATGACGGGTTTAGATACTACATGACGGGTTTAGATACTACATGACGGGTTTAGATACTACATGACGGGTTTAGATACTACATGACGGGTTTAGATACTACATGACGGGTTTAGATACTACATGACGGGTTTAGATACTACATGACGGGTTTAGATACTACATGACGGGTTTAGATACTACATGACGGGTTTAGATACTAGATGACGGGTTTAGATACTAGATGACGGGTTTAGATACTACATGACGGGTTTAGATACTACATGACGGGTTTAGATACTACATGACGGGTTTAGATACTAGATGACGGGTTTAGATACTAGATTATATGTTTAGATACTACCTGATATGTTTAGATACTACATGACGGGTTTAGATACTACATGACGGGTTTAGATACTAGATGACGGGTTTAGATACTAGATTATATGTTTAGATACTAGATTATATGTTTAGATACTAAATGATATGTTTAGATACTACATGACGGGTTTAGATACTACATGACGGGTTTAGATACTACATGACGGGTTTAGATACTACATGACGGGTTTAGATACTACATGACGGGTTTAGATACTACATGACGGGTTTAGATACTACATGACGGGTTTAGATACTAGATTATATGTTTAGATACTGCATGATATGTTTAGATACTACATGACGGGTTTAGATACTAGATGACGGGTTTAGATATTACATGACGGGTTTAGATACTACATGACGGGTTTAGATACTACATGACGGGTTTAGATACTACATGACAGGTTTAGATACTACATGACGTGTTTAGATACTACATGACGGGTTTAGATACTACATGACGGGTTTAGATACTAGATGACGGGTTTAGATACTAGATTATATGTTTAGATACTACATGATATGTTTAGATACTACATGACGGGTTTAGATACTACATGACGGGTTTAGATACTACATGACGGGTTTAGATACTAGATGACGGGTTTAGATACTAGATGACGGGTTTAGATACTACATGACGGGTTTAGATACTACATGACGGGTTTAGATACTACATGACGGGTTTAGATACTACATGACGGGTTTAGATACTACATGACGGGTTTAGATACTACATGACGGGTTTAGATACTACATGACGGGTTTAGATACTACATGACGGGTTTAGATACTACATGACGGGTTTAGATACTACATGACGGGTTTAGATACTACATGACGGGTTTAGATACTACATGACGGGTTTAGATACTACATGACGGGTTTAGATACTACATGACGGGTTTAGATACTACATGACGGGTTTAGATACTACATGACGGGTTTAGATACTACATGACGGGTTTAGATACTACATGACAGGTTTAGATACTAGATGACGGGTTTAGATACTACATGACGGGTTTAGATACTACATGACGGGTTTAGATACTACATGACGGGTTTAGATACTACATGACGGGTTTAGATACTAGATGACGGGTTTAGATACTAGATGATATGTTTAGATACTAGATGACAGGTTTAGATACTACATGACGGGTTTAGATACTACATGACGGGTTTAGATACTACATGACGGGTTTAGATACTACATGACGGGTTTAGATACTACATGACGGGTTTAGATACTACATGACGGGTTTAGATACTACATGACGGGTTTAGATACTACATGACGGGTTTAGATACTACATGACGGGTTTAGATACTACATGACGGGTTTAGATACTACATGACGGGTTTAGATACTACATGACGGGTTTAGATACTACATGACGGGTTTAGATACTACATGACGGGTTTAGATACTAGATGACGGGTTTAGATACTACATGACGGGTTTAGATACTACATGACGGGTTTAGATACTACATGACGGGTTTAGATACTACATGACGGGTTTAGATACTACATGACGGGTTTAGATACTACATGACGGGTTTAGATACTACATGACGGGTTTAGATACTACATGACGGGTTTAGATACTACATGACGGGTTTAGATACTACATGACGGGTTTAGATACTACATGACGGGTTTAGATACTACATGACGGGTTTAGATACTACATGACGGGTTTAGATACTACATGACGGGTTTAGATACTAGATGACGGGTTTAGATACTAGATGACGGGTTTAGATACTAGATGACGGGTTTAGATACTACATGACGGGTTTAGATACTACATGACGGGTTTAGATACTACATGACGGGTTTAGATACTACATGACGGGTTTAGATACTACATGACGGGTTTAGATACTACATGACGGGTTTAGATACTACATGACGGGTTTAGATACTACATGACGGGTTTAGATACTACATGACGGGTTTAGATACTAGATGACGGGTTTAGATACTACATGACGGGTTTAGATACTACATGACGGGTTTAGATACTAGATGACGGGTTTAGATACTACATGACGGGTTTAGATACTACATGACGGGTTTAGATACTACATGACGGGTTTAGATACTACATGACGGGTTTAGATACTACATGACGGGTTTAGATACTACATGACGGGTTTAGATACTACATGACGGGTTTAGATACTAGATGACGGGTTTAGATACTACATGACGGGTTTAGATACTACATGACGGGTTTAGATACTAGATGACGGGTTTAGATACTAGATGACGGGTTTAGATACTACATGACGGGTTTAGATACTACATGACGGGTTTAGATACTACATGACGGGTTTAGATACTACATGACGGGTTTAGATACTAGATGACGGGTTTAGATACTAGATGACGGGTTTAGATACTAGATGACGGGTTTAGATACTACATGACGGGTTTAGATACTACATGACGGGTTTAGATACTACATGACGGGTTTAGATACTAGATGACGGGTTTAGATACTACATGACGGGTTTAGATACTACATGACGGGTTTAGATACTACATGACGGGTTTAGATACTACATGACGGGTTTAGATACTACATGACGGGTTTAGATACTACATGACGGGTTTAGATACTACATGACGGGTTTAGATACTACATGACGGGTTTAGATACTACATGACGGGTTTAGATACTACATGACGGGTTTAGATACTAGATGACGGGTTTAGATACTACATGACAGGTTTAGATACTACATGACGGGTTTAGATACTACATGACGGGTTTAGATACTACATGACGGGTTTAGATACTACATGACGGGTTTAGATACTACATGACGGGTTTAGATACTACATGACGGGTTTAGATACTACATGACGGGTTTAGATACTACATGACGGGTTTAGATACTACATGACGGGTTTAGATACTAGATGACGGGTTTAGATACTAGATGACGGGTTTAGATACTAGATGACGGGTTTAGATACTACATGACGGGTTTAGATACTACATGACGGGTTTAGATACTACATGACGGGTTTAGATACTACATGACGGGTTTAGATACTACATGACGGGTTTAGATACTACATGACGGGTTTAGATACTACATGACGGGTTTAGATACTACATGACGGGTTTAGATACTACATGACGGGTTTAGATACTACATGACGGGTTTAGATACTAGATGACGGGTTTAGATACTACATGACGGGTTTAGATACTACATGACGGGTTTAGATACTACATGACGGGTTTAGATACTACATGACGGGTTTAGATACTACATGACGGGTTTAGATACTACATGACGGGTTTAGATACTACATGACGGGTTTAGATACTACATGACGGGTTTAGATACTACATGACGGGTTTAGATACTACATGACGGGTTTAGATACTAGATGACGGGTTTAGATACTACATGACGGGTTTAGATACTAGATGACGGGTTTAGATACTACATGACAGGTTTAGATACTACATGACGGGTTTAGATACTACATGACGGGTTTAGATACTACATGACGGGTTTAGATACTAGATGATATGTTTAGATACTACATGACGGGTTTAGATACTACATGACGGGTTTAGATACTACATGACGGGTTTAGATACTACATGACGGGTTTAGATACTACATGACGGGTTTAGATACTAGATGACGGGTTTAGATACTACATGACGGGTTTAGATACTACATGACGGGTTTAGATACTACATGACGGGTTTAGATACTACATGACGGGTTTAGATACTACATGACGGGTTTAGATACTACATGACGGGTTTAGATACTACATGACGGGTTTAGATACTACATGACGGGTTTAGATACTACATGACGGGTTTAGATACTACATGACGGGTTTAGATACTAGATGACGGGTTTAGATACTACATGACGGGTTTAGATACTAGATGACGGGTTTAGATACTACATGACGGGTTTAGATACTACATGACGGGTTTAGATACTACATGACGGGTTTAGATACTACATGACGGGTTTAGATACTAGATGACGGGTTTAGATACTACATGACGGGTTTAGATACTACATGACGGGTTTAGATACTACATGACGGGTTTAGATACTACATGACGGGTTTAGATACTACATGACGGGTTTAGATACTACATGACGGGTTTAGATACTAGATGACGGGTTTAGATACTACATGACAGGTTTAGATACTACATGATATGTTTAGATACTACATGACGGGTTTAGATACTACATGACGGGTTTAGATACTACATGACGGGTTTAGATACTACATGACGGGTTTAGATACTACATGACGGGTTTAGATACTACATGACGGGTTTAGATACTACATGACGGGTTTAGATACTACATGACGGGTTTAGATACTACATGACGGGTTTAGATACTACATGACGGGTTTAGATACTACATGACGGGTTTAGATACTACATGACGGGTTTAGATACTACATGACGGGTTTAGATACTACATGACGGGTTTAGATACTACATGACGGGTTTAGATACTACATGACGGGTTTAGATACTACATGACGGGTTTAGATACTACATGACGGGTTTAGATACTACATGACGGGTTTAGATACTACATGACATGTTTAGATACTACATGACGGGTTTAGATACTACATGACGGGTTTAGATACTACATGACGGGTTTAGATACTAGATGACATGTTTAGATACTACATGACGGGTTTAGATACTAGATGACGGGTTTAGATACTACATGACGGGTTTAGATACTACATGACGGGTTTAGATACTACATGACGGGTTTAGATACTACATGACGGGTTTAGATACTACATGACGGGTTTAGATACTACATGACGGGTTTAGATACTACATGACGGGTTTAGATACTACATGACGGGTTTAGATACTACATGACGGGTTTAGATACTACATGACGGGTTTAGATACTACATGACGGGTTTAGATACTACATGACGGGTTTAGATACTACATGACGGGTTTAGATACTAGATGACGGGTTTAGATACTAGATGACGGGTTTAGATACTACATGACGGGTTTAGATACTACATGACGGGTTTAGATACTAGATGACGGGTTTAGATACTAGATGACAGGTTTAGATACTAGATGATATGTTTAGATACTACATGATATGTTTAGATACTACATGACGGGTTTAGATACTACATGACGGGTTTAGATACTACATGACGGGTTTAGATACTACATGATGGGTTTAGATACTAGATTATATGTTTAGATACTACATGACGGGTTTAGATACTACATGACGGGTTTAGATACTACATGACGGGTTTAGATACTACATGACGGGTTTAGATACTACATGACGGGTTTAGATACTACATGACGGGTTTAGATACTACATGACGGGTTTAGATACTAGATGACGGGTTTAGATACTAGATGACGGGTTTAGATACTACATGACGGGTTTAGATACTACATGACAGGTTTAGATACTACATGACGGGTTTAGATACTACATGACGGGTTTAGATACTAGATGACAGGTTTAGATACTAGATGACGGGTTTAGATACTACATGACGGGTTTAGATACTACATGACGGGTTTAGATACTACATGACGGGTTTAGATACTACATGACGGGTTTAGATACTACATGACGGGTTTAGATACTACACGACGGGTTTAGATACTAGATTATATGTTTAGATACTACATGATATGTTTAGATACTACATGACGGGTTTAGATACTACATGACGGGTTTAGATACTACATGACGGGTTTAGATACTACATGACGGGTTTAGATACTGCATGACAGGTTTAGATACTACATGACAGGTTTAGATACTAGATGACGGGTTTAGATACTAGATGACGGGTTTAGATACTAGATTATATGTTTAGATACTAGATTATATGTTTAGATACTACATGATATGTTTAGATACTACATGACGGGTTTAGATACTAGATGACGGGTTTAGATACTACATGACGGGTTTAGATACTAGATGACGGGTTTAGATACTAGATTATATGTTTAGATACTACATGATATGTTTAGATACTACATGACGGGTTTAGATACTAGATGACGGGTTTAGATACTACATGACGGGTTTAGATACTACATGACGTGTTTAGATACTACATGACGGGTTTAGATACTAGATGACGGGTTTAGATACTACATGACGGGTTTAGATACTACATGACGGGTTTAGATACTAGATGACGGGTTTAGATACTACATGACGGGTTTAGATACTACATGACGGGTTTAGATACTACATGACGGGTTTATATACTACATGACGGGTTTAGATACTACATGACGGGTTTAGATACTACATGACGGGTTTAGATACTAGATGACGGGTTTAGATACTACATGACGGGTTTAGATACTACATGACGGGTTTAGATACTACATGACGGGTTTATATACTACATGACGGGTTGAGATACTACATGACGGGTTTAGATACTAGATGACGGGTTTAGATACTAGATTATATGTTTAGATACTACATGATATGTTTAGATACTAGATTATATGTTTAGATACTACATGATATGTTTAGATACTACATGACGGGTTTAGATACTACATGACGGGTTTAGATACTACATGACGGGTTTAGATACTACATGACAGGTTTAGATACTACATGACGGGTTTAGATACTACATGACGGGTTTAGATACTACATGACGGGTTAAGATACTACATGACGGGTTTAGATACTACATGACGGGTTTAGATACTACATGACGGGTTTAGATACTAGATTATATGTTTAGATACTACATGATATGTTTAGATACTACATGACGGGTTTAGATACTAGATGACGGGTTTAGATACTACATGACGGGTTTAGATACTACATGACGGGTTTAGATACTAGATGACGGGTTTAGATACTAGATTATATGTTTAGATACTACATGATATGTTTAGATACTACATGACGGGTTTAGATACTACATGACGGGTTTAGATACTACATGACGGGTTTAGATACTACATGACAGGTTTAGATACTAAATGAAAGGTTTAGATACTATATGACGGGTTTAGATACTAGATGACAGGTTTAGATACTAGATGACGGGTTTAGATACTACATGACGGGTTTAGATACTACATGACAGGTTTAGATACTACATGACGGGTTTAGATACTACATGACGGGTTTAGATACTACATGACGGGTTTAGATACTACATGACGGGTTAAGATACTACATGACGGGTTTAGATACTACATGACGGGTTTAGATACTACATGACGGGTTTAGATACTAGATGACGGGTTTAGATACTAGATTATATGTTTAGATACTAGATTATATGTTTAGATACTACATGATATGTTTAGATACTACATGACGGGTTTAGATACTACATGACGGGTTTAGATACTACATGACGGGTTTAGATACTACATGACAGGTTTAGATACTACATGACAGGTTTAGATACTAGATGACGGGTTTAGATACTAGATGACAGGTTTAGATACTAGATGACGGGTTTAGATCCTACATGACAGGTTTAGATACTAGATGACGGGTTTAGATACTAGATGACAGGTTTAGATACTACATGACGGGTTTAGATACTACATGACGGGTTTAGATACTACATGACGGGTTTAGATACTACATGACGGGTTTAGATACTACATGACGGGTTTAGATACTACATGACGGGTTAAGATACTACATGACGGGTTTAGATACTACATGACGGGTTTAGATACTACATGACGGGTTTAGATACTAGATGACGGGTTTAGATACTAGATTATATGTTTAGATACTAGATTATATGTTTAGATACTACATGATATGTTTAGATACTACATGACGGGTTTAGATACTAGATGACGGGTTTAGATACTACATGACGGGTTTAGATACTAGATGACGGGTTTAGATACTAGATTATATGTTTAGATACTACATGATATGTTTAGATACTACATGACGGGTTTAGATACTAGATGACGGGTTTAGATACTACATGACGGGTTTAGATACTACATGACGTGTTTAGATACTACATGACGGGTTTAGATACTAGATGACGGGTTTAGATACTACATGACGGGTTTAGATACTACATGACGGGTTTAGATACTAGATGACGGGTTTAGATACTACATGACGGGTTTAGATACTACATGACGGGTTTAGATACTACATGACGGGTTTTTATACTACATGACGGGTTTAGATACTACATGACGGGTTTAGATACTAGATGACGGGTTTAGATACTACATGACGGGTTTAGATACTACATGACAGGTTTAGATACTAGATGACGGGTTTAGATCCTACATGACAGGTTTAGATACTAGATGACGGGTTTAGATACTAGATGACAGGTTTAGATACTACATGACGGGTTTAGATACTACATGACAGGTTTAGATACTACATGACGGGTTTAGATACTACATGACGGGTTTAGATACTACATGACGGGTTTAGATACTACATGACGGGTTAAGATACTACATGACGGGTTTAGATACTACATGACGGGTTTAGATACTACATGACGGGTTTAGATACTAGATGACGGGTTTAGATACTAGATTATATGTTTAGATACTAGATTATATGTTTAGATACTACATGATATGTTTAGATACTACATGACGGGTTTAGATACTAGATGACGGGTTTAGATACTACATGACGGGTTTAGATACTAGATGACGGGTTTAGATACTAGATTATATGTTTAGATACTACATGATATGTTTAGATACTACATGACGGGTTTAGATACTAGATGACGGGTTTAGATACTACATGACGGGTTTAGATACTACATGACGTGTTTAGATACTACATGACGGGTTTAGATACTAGATGACGGGTTTAGATACTACATGACGGGTTTAGATACTACATGACGGGTTTAGATACTAGATGACGGGTTTAGATACTACATGACGGGTTTAGATACTACATGACGGGTTTAGATACTACATGACGGGTTTTTATACTACATGACGGGTTTAGATACTACATGACGGGTTTAGATACTAGATGACGGGTTTAGATACTACATGACGGGTTTAGATACTACATGACGGGTTTAGATACTAGATGACGGGTTTAGATACTACATGACGGGTTTAGATACTACATGACGGGTTTAGATACTAAATGATATGTTTAGATACTACATGACGGGTTTAGATACTACATGACGGGTTTAGATACTACATGACGGGTTTAGATACTACATGACGGGTTTAGATACTAGATGACAGGTTTAGATACTAGATTATATGTTTAGATACTACATGACGGGTTTAGATACTACATGACGGGTTTAGATACTACATGACGTTTTAGACACTACATGACGGGTTTAGATACTACATGACGGGTTTAGATACTACATGACGGGTTTAGATACTACATGGCGGGTTTAGATACTACATGACGGGTTTAGATACTACATGACGGGTTTAGATACTACATGACGGGTTTAGATACTACATGACGGGTTTAGATACTACATGACAGATTTAGATACTACAAGACAGGTTTAGATACTACATGACGGGTTTAGATACTACATGACAGGTTTAGATACTACATGACGGGTTTAGATACTACATGACAGATTTAGATACTACATGATAGGTTTAGATACTACATGATAGGTTTAGATACTACATGATATGTTTAGATACTACATGACGGGTTTAGATACTACATGACGTTTTAGACACTACATGACGGGTTTAGATAATACATGACGGGTTTAGATACTACATGACGGGTTTAGATACTACATGACGGGTTTAGATACTACATGACAGGTTTAGATACTACATGACGGGTTTAGATACTACATGACAGGTTTAGATACTACATGACAGGTTTAGATACTACATGACAGGTTTAGATACTACATGACAGGTTTAGATACTACATGATAGGTTTAGATACTACATGATAGGTTTAGATACTACATGATATGTTTAGATACTACATGACGGGTTTAGATACTACATGACGTTTTAGACACTACATGACGGGTTTAGATACTACATGACGGGTTTAGATACTACATGACGGGTTTAGATACTACATGGCGGGTTTAGATACTACATGACGGGTTTAGATACTACATGACGGGTTTAGATACTACATGACGGGTTTAGATACTACATGACGGGTTTAGATACTACATGACAGATTTAGATACTACAAGACAGGTTTAGA
Source organism: Salvelinus fontinalis (assembly GCF_029448725.1). NCBI lineage: Eukaryota > Metazoa > Chordata > Actinopteri > Salmoniformes > Salmonidae > Salvelinus > Salvelinus fontinalis. The sequence goes on from NW_026601343.1 coordinate 54,592, forward strand.
TACTACATGACGGGTTTAGATACTACATGACAGGTTTAGATACTACATGACGGGTTTAGATACTACATGACAGATTTAGATACTACATGATAGGTTTAGATACTACATGATAGGTTTAGATACTACATGATAGGTTTAGATACTACATGATAGGTTTAGATACTACATGATATGTTTAGATACTACATGACGGGTTTAGATACTACATGACAGATTTAGATACTACATGATAGGTTTTGATACTACATGATAGGTTTAGATACTACATGATATGTTTAGATACTACATGACGGGTTTAGATACTACATGACGTTTTAGACACTACATGACGGGTTTAGATACTACATGACGGGTTTAGATACTACATGACGGGTTTAGATACTACATGACGGGTTTAGATACTACATGACGGGTTTAGATACTACATGACGGGTTTAGATACTACATGACGGGTTTAGATACTACATGACGGGTTTAGATACTACATGACAGATTTAGATACTACAAGACAGGTTTAGATACTACATGACGGGTTTAGATACTACATGACGGGTTTAGATACTACATGACGGGTTTAGATACTACATGACGGGTTTAGATACTACATGACGGGTTTAGATACTACATGACGGGTTTAGATACTACATGACGGGTTTAGATACTACATGACGGGTTTAGATACTACATGACGGGTTTAGATACTACATGACGGGTTTAGATACTACATCATAGGTTTAGATACTACATGACGGGTTTAGATACTACATGACGGGTTTAGATACTACATGACGGGTTTAGATACTACATGACGGGTTTAGATACTACATGACGGGTTTAGATACTACATGATAGGTTTAGATACTACATGATAGGTTTAGATACTACATGATAGGTTTAGATACTACATGACGGGTTTAGATACTACATGACGGGTTTAGATACTACATGACAGGTTTAGATACTACATGATAGGTTTAGATACTACATGACAGGTTTAGATACTAAATGATATGTTTAGATACTACATGACGGGTTTAGATACTACATGACGGGTTTAGATACTACATGACGGGTTTAGATACTACATGACGGGTTTAGATACTACATGACGGGTTTAGATACTACATGACAGGTTTAGATACTACATGATAGGTTTAGATACTACATGATAGGTTTAGATACTACATGACAGGTTTAGATACTACATGACAGGTTTAGATACTACATGACAGGTTTAGATACTACATGACAGGTTTAGATACTACATGACAGGTTTAGATACTACATGACAGGTTTAGATACTACATGACAGGTTTAGATACTACATGACGGGTTTAGATACTACATGACAGGTTTAGATACTACATGACAGGTTTAGATACTACATGATAGGTTTAGATACTACATGATAGGTTTAGATACTAAATGACATGTTTAGATACTACATGACGGGTTTAGATACTACATGACGGGTTTAGATACTACATGACGGGTTTAGATACTACATGACGGGTTTAGATACTACATGACAGGTTTAGATACTACATGACAGGTTTAGATACTACATGACGGGTTTAGATACTACATGACGGGTTTAGATACTACATGACGGGTTTAGATACTACATGACGGGTTTAGATACTACATGACGGGTTTAGATACTACATGACGGGTTTAGATACTACATGACGGGTTTAGATACTACATGACGGGTTTAGATACTACATGACGGGTTTAGATACTACATGACGGGTTTAGATACTACATGACGGGTTTAGATACTACATGACGGGTTTAGATACTACATGACGGGTTTAGATACTACATGACGGGTTTAGATACTACATGACGGGTTTAGATACTACATGACGGGTTTAGATACTACATGACAGGTTTAGATACTACATGACAGGTTTAGATACTACATGATAGGTTTAGATACTACATGACGGGTTTAGATACTACATGACGGGTTTAGATACTACATGACAGGTTTAGATACTACATGACAGGTTTAGATACTACATGACAGGTTTAGATACTACATGATAGGTTTAGATACTACATGACGGGTTTAGATACTACATGACGGGTTTAGATACTACATGACGGGTTTAGATACTACATGACGGGTTTAGATACTACATGACGGGTTTAGATACTACATGACAGGTTTAGATACTACATGATAGGTTTAGATACTACATGATAGGTTTAGATACTACATGACAGGTTTAGATACTACATGACAGGTTTAGATACTACATGACAGGTTTAGATACTACATGACAGGTTTAGATACTACATGATAGGTTTAGATACTACATGACGGGTTTAGATACTACATGACAGGTTTAGATACTACATGACGGGTTTAGATACTACATGACGGGTTTAGATACTACATGACGGGTTTAGATACTACATGACGGGTTTAGATA
>NW_026601344.1:0-28878 GCF_029448725.1 Salvelinus fontinalis
TTTAGAGAGGAGGTAGTATGGTAGACCAGGGGAGGACTGGGGTTTAGAGAGGAGGTAGTATGGTAGACCAGGGGAGGACTGGGGTTTAGAGAGGAGGTAGTATGGTAGACCAGGGGAGGACTGGGGTTTAGAGAGGAGGTAGTATGGTAGACCGGGGAAGGACTGGGGTTTAGAGAGGAGGTAGTATGGTAGACCAGGGGAGGACTGGGGTTTAGAGAGGAGGTAGTATGGTAGACCAGGGAAGGACTGGGGTTTAGAGAGGAGGTAGTATGGTAGACCAGGGGAGGACTGGGGTTTAGAGAGGAGGTAGTATGGTAGACCAGGGGAGGACTGGGGTTTAGAGAGGAGGTAGTATGGTAGACCAGGGGAGGACTGGGGTTTAGAGAGGAGGTAGTATGGTAGACCAGGGGAGGACTGGGGTTTAGAGAGGGGGTAGTATGGTAGACCAGGGAAGGACTGGGGGACTGGGGTTTAGAGAGGGGGTAGTATGGTAGAACAGGGGAGGACTGGGGTTCAGAGAGGAGGTAGTATGGTAGACCAGGGGAGGACTGGGGTTTAGAGAGGAGGTAGTATGGTAGACCAGGGGAGGACTGGGGTTTAGAGAGGAGGTAGTATGGTAGACCAGGGGAGGACTGGGGTTTAGAGAGGAGGTAGTATGGTAGACCGGGGAAGGACTGGGGTTTAGAGAGGAGGTAGTATGGTAGACCAGGGGAGGACTGGGGTTTAGAGAGGAGGTAGTATGGTAGACCAGGGAAGGACTGGGGTTTAGAGAGGAGGTAGTATGGTAGACCAGGGGAGGACTGGGGTTTAGAGAGGAGGTAGTATGGTAGACCAGGGGAGGACTGGGGTTTAGAGAGGAGGTAGTATGGTAGACCAGGGGAGGACTGGGGTTTAGAGAGGAGGTAGTATGGTAGACCAGGGGAGGACTGGGGTTTAGAGAGGGGGTAGTATGGTAGACCAGGGAAGGACTGGGGGACTGGGGTTTAGAGAGGGGGTAGTATGGTAGAACAGGGGAGGACTGGGGTTCAGAGAGGAGGTAGTATGGTAGACCAGGGGAGGACTGGGGTTTAGAGAGGAGGTAGTATGGTAGACCAGGGGAGGACTGGGGTTTAGAGAGGAGGTAGTATGGTAGACCAGGGGAGGACTGGGGTTTAGAGAGGAGGTAGTATGGTAGACCGGGGAAGGACTGGGGTTTAGAGAGGAGGTAGTATGGTAGACCAGGGGAGGACTGGGGTTTAGAGAGGAGGTAGTATGGTAGACCAGGGAAGGACTGGGGTTTAGAGAGGAGGTAGTATGGTAGACCAGGGGAGGACTGGGGTTTAGAGAGGAGGTAGTATGGTAGACCAGGGGAGGACTGGGGTTTAGAGAGGAGGTAGTATGGTAGACCAGGGGAGGACTGGGGTTTAGAGAGGAGGTAGTATGGTAGACCAGGGGAGGACTGGGGTTTAGAGAGGGGGTAGTATGGTAGACCAGGGAAGGACTGGGGGACTGGGGTTTAGAGAGGGGGTAGTATGGTAGAACAGGGGAGGACTGGGGTTCAGAGAGGAGGTAGTATGGTAGACCAGGGGAGGACTGGGGTTTAGAGAGGAGGTAGTATGGTAGACCAGGGGAGGACTGGGGTTTAGAGAGGAGGTAGTATGGTAGACCAGGGAAGGACTGGGGGACTGGGGTTTAGAGAGGAGGTAGTATGGTAGACCAGGGAAGGACTGGGGTTTAGAGAGGAGGTAGTATGGTAGACCAGGGGAGGACTGGGGTTTAGAGAGGAGGTAGTATGGTAGACCAGGGAAGGACTGGGGTTTAGAGAGGAGGTAGTATGGTAGACCAGGGGAGGACTGGGGTTTAGAGAGGAGGTAGTATGGTAGACCAGGGGAGGACTGGGGTTTAGAGAGGGGGTAGTATGGTAGAACAGGGGAGGACTGGGGTTTAGAGAGGAGGTAGTATGGTAGACCAGGGAAGGACTGGGGTTTAGAGAGGAGGTAGTATGGTAGACCAGGGGAGGACTGGGGTTTAGAGAGGAGGTAGTATGGTAGACCAGGGGAGGACTGGGGTTTAGAGAGGAGGTAGTATGGTAGACCAGGGGAGGACTGGGGTTTAGAGAGGAGGTAGTATGGTAGACCAGGGGAGGACTGGGGTTTAGAGAGGAGGTAGTATGGTAGACCAGGGGTGGACTGGGGTTTAGAGAGGGGGTAGTATGGTAGACCAGGGGAGGACTGGGGTTTAGAGAGGAGGTAGTATGGTAGACCAGGGGAGGACTGGGGTTTAGAGAGGAGGTAGTATGGTAGACCAGGGGAGGACTGGGGTTTAGAGAGGAGGTAGTATGGTAGACCAGGGGAGGACTGGGGTTTAGAGAGGAGGTAGTATGGTAGACCAGGGGTGGACTGGGGTTTAGAGAGGGGGTAGTATGGTAGACCAGGGGAGGACTGGGGTTTAGAGAGGAGGTAGCATGGTAGACCAGGGAAGGACTGGGGTTTAGAGAGGAGGTAGTATGGTAGACCAGGGAAGGACTGGGGGACTGGGGTTTAGAGAGGGGGTAGTATGGTAGACCAGGGGAGGACTGGGGTTCAGAGAGGGGGTAGTATGGTAGACCAGGGGAGGACTGGGGTTTAGAGAGGAGGTAGACCAGGGAAGGACTGGGGTTTAGAGAGGGGGTAGGGTGGTACTGATAGCCCCAGGTAGACCCATTTAAACAATCTGTTACTGTGTCAAACATCAAACAGAACAATTATTTTTATACTGAACAAAATATTTAACTTGATGGAAAAGTACTTCTACTTCAGGATGTTCCAATAATTAGAAACAAGGTTTTTGCATAAAAAGATGGGTGAATATTTCCATAAACATAAGAGAGTAAAGCAATTCTCTAAGAACTAAATAGTGTATTTAAATGTATTATATTCTGGAATTTACATTTATGAAGCAATTTGCATGGTTCTATTGCATGGTTCTATTGCATGGTTCTATTGCATGGTTCTATTGCATGGTTCTAACAAAATGACGTTGTGTTAACAGTCAGAAATTGATTGAACATATGTACATTATACGATAGCCGGTAGACACATCTACCAACCCTGAGCAGAGACCAGTAGTCCTGAATATCAGTGACTGTTCTCTATGAGCCCTCATTTCAATCATTCAAATCAACCAGAGCAAACAAAGAGAGTGGTGGAAACAGTCAGGGCCATGCAAACAATAGCTACATCATCTGCATTAAGTACATCTACGGGGGACTGAGATGCAACAGCCATTCATTCACACAAACTGTGGATTCCCTCCTTTCTAGAAACGGACTGCTAACGAAGACGAAGTCTAACGCCGGCTCTCACGTGAGAGGAAGAGGAACTGAACAGCCAGCACCAGTTAAAAATAGACACCAGACAAAAGCAGAGGCAGCAAACTCACCAGGAACTCCCAACACGGAGTTACGTTTCCGGGCAGCAACAGCAGCAGTAGTAGTCCACAACAACAGAACAGTCCCTCTTTACTAGTTTGAGCCCTGGTTAACGTCAGGGTCTCTCTCTCTCTCTCTCTCTCTCTCTCTCTCTCCCTCTTCCTCTCTCTCTCTATTCTCCCTATTTCTCTCTCCTTCCCTCGTTCTCTCTTTCTCTGTCCAGCTCCAGTCCACAACAAAGCCCCATGCTGCTGCTGCCTGACTGAGGCGGTATTAGAAACAGGAGGAGCTAGCTACTAGTGGCCCCTCCCTCTGTCCCTGTGAATGAACAGAGCAGAGCAGCAGAGAGCTGAAGGGCTGATTTGCATCGCGGGGAAAGAGGAGGGGGGTGGATGAGGCTAGCAGGCGGAGGAGGGGTGGGAGGGAGGGGTAAAGGGGGAAGGGTTTTATGCATGTGATCAAAGAGCTATATTGACAGTGCTCATCGGTCACCTGCCGTTCACTCTCCTCGCCAGGCCCAACTCTCTGAGGGGGCGGGGGGGGGGAGGGGTTGAGAGGCGGGGTGCCTGGGGAGAGGGGTGAGGGGGGGGGGGGTGTAAAAGGTTCAAATGGATGAGAGGACCCCGATTGAGGAATGGGCACAAGAGGTCTCCTGTAGGCTGCATTAGAAGGCTCAGACAACCCTCCAGGAGAATGGGAGGAAAGGGGAGAGAGGGGTCTCCCTGACTCAGAACCCAAAAAGAGGGGGGGGTCCCTCATCCCTCTCTCCGTAACCCAAGCCTATTCAGACGTCCCTGGAGGACCTGGTGAAAGACGGCTTGGATAGGGGCAGGAAACAGTGGCAGGGAGCACGGAGCAGCCACGGCTTCAGATGCCCTGTCTGTCTCAAATAACACCCTGTGCCCTCTATAGGGGTCCTGGTCTAAAGTAGTGCACTATAAAGGGAATAGGGTCTAAAGTAGTGCACTATAATGGGAATCGGGTGCCATTTGCCCTGGTCTAAAGTAGTGCACTATAAAGGGAATAGGGTGCCATTTACCCTGGTCTAAAGTAGTGCACTATAAAGGGAATAGGGTCTAAAGTAGTGCACTATAAAGGGAATAGGGTCTAAAGTAGGGCACTATAAAGGGAATAGGGTGCCATTTGCCCTGGTCTAAAGTAGTGCACTATAAAGGGAATAGGGTGCCATTTACCCTGGTCTAAAGTAGTGCACTATAAAGGGAATAGGGTGCCATTTGCCCTGGTCTAAAGTAGTGCACTATAAAGGGAATAGGGTGCCATTTACCCTGGTCTAAAGTAGTGCACTATAAAGGGAATAGGGTCTAAAGTAGTGCACTATAAAGGGAATAGGGTCTAAAGTAGGGCACTATAAAGGGAATAGGGTGCCATTTGCCCTGGTCTAAAGTAGTGCACTATAAAGGGAATAGGGTGCCATTTACCCTGGTCTAAAGTAGTGCACTATAAAGGGAATAGGGTCTAAAGTAGTGCACTATAAAGGGAATAGGGTCTAAAGTAGGGCACTATAAAGGGAATAGGGTGCCATTTGCCCTGGTCTAAAGTAGTGCACTATAAAGGGAATAGGGTGCCATTTACCCTGGTCTAAAGTAGTGCACTATAAAGGGAATAGGGTGCCATTTGCCCTGGTCTAAAGTAGTGCACTATAAAGGGAATAGGGTGCCATTTACCCTGGTCTAAAGTAGTGCACTATAAAGGGAATAGGGTCTAAAGTAGTGCACTATAAAGGGAATAGGGTCTAAAGTAGGGCACTATAAAGGGAATAGGGTGCCATTTGCCCTGGTCTAAAGTAGTGCACTATAAAGGGAATAGGGTGCCATTTACCCTGGTCTAAAGTAGTGCACTATAAAGGGAATAGGGTGCCATTTGCCCTGGTCTAAAGTAGTGCACTATAAAGGGAATAGTGTGCCATTTGCCCTGGTCTAAAGTAGGGCACTATAAAGGGAATAGGGTGCCATTTGCCCTGGTCTAAAGTAGTGCACTATAAAGGGAATAGGGTGCCATTTGCCCTGGTCTAAAGTAGTGCACTATAAAGGGAATGGGGTGTCATTTACCCTGGTCTAAAGTAGTGCACTATAAAGGGAATAGGGTGCCATTTGCCCTGGTCTAAAGTAGTGCACTATAAAGGGAATAGGGTGCCATTTACCCTGGTCTAAAGTAGTGCACTATAAAGGGAATAGGGTCTAAAGTAGTGCACTATAAAGGGAATAGGGTCTAAAGTAGGGCACTATAAAGGGAATAGGGTGCCATTTGCCCTGGTCTAAAGTAGTGCACTATAAAGGGAATAGGGTGCCATTTACCCTGGTCTAAAGTAGTGCACTATAAAGGGAATAGGGTGCCATTTGCCCTGGTCTAAAGTAGTGCACTATAAAGGGAATAGGGTGCCATTTGCCCTGGTCTAAAGTAGGGCACTATAAAGGGAATAGGGTGCCATTTGCCCTGGTCTAAAGTAGTGCACTATAAAGGGAATAGGGTGCCATTTGCCCTGGTCTAAAGTAGTGCACTATAAAGGGAATAGGGTGCCATTTGCCCTGGTCTAAAGTAGTGCACTATAAAGGGAATGGGGTGTCATTTGGGAAGCAGCCCTCCTGCTTCAGAAAGTCCCCTTCTAATCTGACTGATCTGAGGCAAACAAAGACGGCTTCATCTCCAGAACACAAGACCTCAACGCTGCTCATTTGGTTGTTTCACCATGGAGCCAGAGAAATGACCTGAGGGTTATTTACTTCAGGTTATAATGAAACAATAATACACGGGGGTGTTGCTTGGCAGCCTGCCGGTGTAGTTAGGGTGTAGGACTGTGAACTATGGGAAATGGTTCCCCTAATAAATTCATAAATGGTCTGTTCTAAAATGAAGAGGCTGTTGTTTTCCCATCATGCATAACTAATGCTTGTGAGGTAGAAGAGACACAACCAAAGACAGCAGCTAGAAACTAACTTCAGGACTCTCCTGTAGTGTTTCTTACAAACACATAGTTCATGAAGATGACTCATCATGTTACTTGAATTGAAGTGGTAAATAAGAATGGAAGTGTGTTCTACAGTGTTTGTTTTGAAAAAGCAACCGTTTATTCCTCATTTACTGATGAAGAGCATTTGTGTGGCATTTTTATACAATGGGATTCAATTATTATTTTATGAATGAAGAAAATCTATTCACAATACTAAAATTACACTTTTCTTTTGTAATTGTCTTTCTCTACTCTAACAGTAGAACACCAAGACGTAAACCGTTTGGCTGCTAGTAAAAAATATTTTAAAAACACCACGAAAACGTAATTTGATAAACTATGTTTAATTGTATGACACATCCTCTAAAGTTAATTTCACCTCATGAAACTAAAGTTAATTTCACCTCATGAAACTAAAGTTAATTTCACCTCATGAAACTAAAGTTAATTTCACCTCATGAAACTAAAGTTAATTTCACCTCATGAAACTAAAGTTAATTTGACTTTGATGAAAAAGTCAAAGTTGTCAACTCAAGGCTAAACTACTTTTTATTTTTATAAAATCTACAATAAAGAGAGTTAATGTTTAAGGAAAAAAGTTACTATATATCAGGATCAAAATTATCCAAAAAACATATTTTTAAATATTTATTATATTCTGATTGCTAAAAAAAAAAAATATATACATCTGAATTTGGAAACCCAAAACAGCCTTTTGCTAATGAGGAAAATGAAATGAACACATTCCTAACTGTACATTAGTATGGGAAGGATTTAGTCTAGAAATGATTCTCTGATCAAACTGACAGCAGTGTTCTATGTTATAACAGACTGGGCTGAATGAACTTTCATAAGGTCATTGAATGGCTCATTGTTTAAAGATTCTCACGTTCCTTCTCTTAAATCAAAAAACTAAAATAATGTTTATTTTATAAAGGATCAAATGTACACTTTCTTACATCCCTTAATCTGATTACTCAATCACTGTTAATGAAAAGAAAAACTAAAATAGTGTAGGAGTTAACTATTGAAATGTAAATGCAATATAATCAGTGGGCTGTTCTCTCCACTGTGTGTCCGGCAGAACTCTTTTCCCACCAGACTGTCCCGTCTCAACCAGGGGGACGTTCAACAATAGAGACGTGGGTAAAGTGTGAGCCCGCCCCTTCAACCACACCCTCTCTACCCCCCACATCCCTCTGATGGCTCATCACTGAGACCGATCTTCTGCCAATTATCCCCTCATCAGACTCAAATTGGAAGGGAGAGGGAGGAGGATAGTCCCCACTCTGAGGATAGATCTCATGCTCTCTAAAAGGAGGGTAGTCCCCACTCTGAGGATAGATCTCATGCTCTCTAAAAGGAGGGTAGTCCCCACTCTGAGGATAGATCTCATGCTCTCTAAAAGGAGGATAGTCCCCACTCTGAGGATAGATCTCATGCTCTCTAAAAGGAGGGTAGTCCCCACTCTGAGGATAGATCTCATGCTCTCTAAAAGGAGGGTAGTCCCCACTCTGAGGATAGATCTCATGCTCTCTAAAAGGAGGATAGTCCCCACTCTGAGGATAGATCTCATGCTCTCTAAAAGGAGGGTAGTCCCCACTCTGAGGATAGATCTCATGCTCTCTAAAAGGAGGATAGTCCCCACTCTGAGGATAGATCTCATGCTCTCTAAAAGGAGGATAGTCCCCACTCTGAGGATAGATCTCATGCTCTCTAAAAGGAGGATAGTCCCCACTCTGAGGATAGATCTCATGCTCTCTAAAAGGAGGGTAGTCCCCACTCTGAGGATAGATCTCATGCTCTCTAAAAGGAGGGTAGTCCCCACTCTGAGGATAGATCTCATGCTCTCTAAAAGGAGGGTAGTCCCCACTCTGAGGATAGATCTCATGCTCTCTAAAAGGAGGATAGTCCCCACTCTGAGGATAGATCTCATGCTCTCTAAAAGGAGGGTAGTCCCCACTCTGAGGATAGATCTCATGCTCTCTAAAAGGAGGATAGTCCCCACTCTGAGGATAGATCTCATGCTCTCTAAAAGGAGGATAGTCCCCACTCTGAGGATAGATCTCATGCTCTCTAAAAGGAGGATAGTCCCCACTCTGAGGATAGATCTCATGCTCTCTAAAAGGAGGGTAGTCCCCACTCTGAGGATAGATCTCATGCTCTCTAAAAGGAGGGTAGTCCCCACTCTGAGGATAGATCTCATGCTCTCTAAAAGGAGGGTAGTCCCCACTCTGAGGATAGAACTCATGCTCTCTATAAGGAGGGTAGTCCCCACTCTGAGGATAGATCTCATGCTCTCTAAAAGCAGCTACGGGAAGGAAAACCTTTTCTCCATCTAAACTTCTGCATCAAATTAACAAGTTGCATTGATAACTTCTTATAAAAGATTTGTAATAAAACTTGGTAGAAATTATGATCAAACCAAACAAAAGTTTAACGGAACATAAAAAATAAATAAAAAAATGTAAAATGATTAAAAATGATAAATGTCATTACCTCTTTTAAAAGCAGCAATGTGTCACTTTGATTCTACTCACAGCTCTTTAGATGGCACAATGATTCTACTCACAGCTCTTTAGATGGTGTAGAGAATCATTGTACCGTATATTGGTTGTTTAGGAACAAACTGAAATCAGGAGAACTATTAGAATTTTAGCAGTCAGGAAATAGCAGAGCGATTTCTGCATATTGCATCTTTAAAAAACATAGCAAAAGACATATACATTTGAAGCCTGATAAATACTTTTTTCAGTCAGAGAAATGTGAGCCGTTGACCTGAACAAGGTGGTAGTAACCCCCCAACTGACTGTTACTGATACTGAGATAGAGGAAGTGTGTGTTTCCTAACAGTTAAAGTTCTGCTGAGAGAAGAGATGCATCCATCTCCACGTCATACTATATCCTCTCTGCACCTACACCGTGGCGCACACACACACACACACACACACACACACACACACACACACACACACACACACACACACACTCAGATGACAAACAGACACACACACACTAAACACAGGAAGACAGTTGTAAACATGCCAGTGGCTCGGGGGGGAAGAGGACCAGATTGAGGCCAGTTTGAAAGACACATAACTACCACCATCAGTCACAGACTGTATCCCAAATGGCCCCATATTCCCTTTATAGTGCACTCATTTTGACCAGTGCACTAGATAGGGAATAGGGGGCTATTTGGTATACAACCTCTGTCAGAAGTCTTAATGCAACCCATATCAATTCCCCTGTCGGACCTGTAGAGAGCAGCTTGAAGCTTTATAGCACAAGACATCATGAAGCTGTACTGGGAGAGTTGTTTTGACTCTCTAAGTAAAGTGATAGATAGTGTGGAGTATAGAAGACTGCTGGATGTTTTGTGTCAAAACGAGCATACAGCACGGTAGCAGGGATGACAGGCCCTGGCTGGTAATGTGGAGTATAGAAGACTGCTGGATGTTTTGTGTCAAAACGAGCATACAGCACGGTAGCAGGGATGACAGGCCCTGGCTGGTAATGTGGAGTATAGAAGACTGCTGGATGTTTTGTGTATGCTAAAACCTATCAAAACGAGCATACAGCACGGTAGCAGGGATGACAGGCCCTGGCTGGTAATCAGGCTCTATTAAATAAGGCAAAACAATATTCTTCCTGCACTGAAGGAAAGTGTGTCTGAGCTGAAATCATTCACACATTTAAAATGATTGACAGGTGAGTCAACGTTGTGTTAAACCCCTTTCATTTGTCATGGAATTAAGAGTTAATTACTTCTCTATTTTAGTTTGTTTGGTGTTAAGAACATATTACTTAAAAATAACCAGAAATGATTTAAGAAATGGGTAGATTTCTATGAAAAATGGGTCAGGTTGAGGAATTGAAGAAAGCCAAGGGAAGTCTGTGTCCAATAGATGAAATAAAGGCCTCGTGATCATCAGCCTTACTATGAGGGTTTACCAATCAAAGGGTTATGAAAAGCAACACATACCCTGTGGTATGCTGAGAAGGAACAATAATTGGTCACAGCTTGACATGAACAAATAGGTATGAACAATACAGCTGCATGTAGTAATCTAGCATTAAGAATCAACACCAGCTGCTACTGTAGGACGTGATGAAGGATTAACCCTGTACTGCACACCATTTGGTTGTTCATTACTACAAATATTATATACTATTTTTTGGGAAGTTTTATGCCTTTTGATAATGTATCAATAATTGAAAAAAGAATCTATTGAAAAAAAGACAGAATAGAACTTGAAACTAATGTTAAGACCAACAACAGATTAAGGGGAACGTAGTACAAAGAAGCACTCTTTTCATTCCAAAAATACAAGTTGCGCATAAACTACATTCTGGGGCCCATTCTTCCTAGCTGTCATTGTCCTAAAGTTCATGGCCCTCTCTATCAGATTAGGCTAGAATGGAATGTCTCTGTGTCCACTGCCTGTGAATGGCAGTGGATATGTTGGACAAAAATTGTCCAAGGCCATCCTTTTACACGTCTTTCATTGAGCATGATATTGCCCTGAGGCAAAAAGAAAAGTAGCCCGACTGCACAATGTTGCCCTGAGGCAACAAAATAACATTTCATTTTTTGAATAAATATAAAAAGAAAATGTTTAAAACCTATCAAATATTCTGCTTTAGAGGTTCCTACACAAGTACATATTTTTATTGTCTCTATTTAAACATGCAAAATAATGAAATGCATTGTACCCTTCACTTACTCAGGTCGCTCTGCTTCCTGTAAGAAGGTCCCTCCCCCAATTGATACGTCATACCAACTTCTGCACCTCATTGGCTTATTTACAGACATGTCATCTCATATTGTCATGTGTAGGAGTTTTTTTAAATGATATGGGGGCAAAAAGGTTGTGTGCAGTAGAGTGTTAAACAGATAACACATTAAGGAAGATATTACGAAGCTCACAATCATATATTTACAATGATTTACTTGAATCAAAAAATGATCTTAACCTGTAAAAAAAAAAAGGCAATACAAAATAATGATATATATAATCTTGGCTTTTTACAAGCAAACTAGACCCAAATGCAATGTGTGGAAGGACAATCCTGCTTGAATGTACACCAGTGGAACACATTAAGGAATATTATTACCAGTGGAAAAGTACTAATTGTAGTAAACCTACTAGTTGTATTTTAGTCAAATATAAAAGGAAATAGCACAGGAAATAGGGGAAAACAGCCAGCGAAATCCTCGCAGAAAGAAACAGTTTGTTTTTCTCATCCAGCTCTGCTCATTCAGGCAGCTTCAGAAAGAAACCCTGGGCCAGCAGCACCCGTGGTGACAGACAGGTCAAACGCATCAGAAAGCAGGGCTCTGCTGTCCTCTAGTGGTGAGGTTGAGATACTTACAGAAGTTGCCAGGAGGCTGGATGCTGTGCCTGGTCAGAGAACACCATCCTACAGGGAATATGTCTCTGGAGTCAAACTGGCACCAGTAGTCGAAGGCCCCTCTCCAGCCGTCAAACATCACAAAGATCTCATCACCTAAAAATAAAGATTACAATAACAAACAGTAAGACGTAGCAGGAGATACATCAACCAGACGGCAAATAGGGGACAAAGGAACAATAGTGTTATAGTAAATAACAACCATTATAGAGGTACAGTTATAAAGTTGTCCTCCAAAGAGATGGGGTAAAGGTGGGTCATATAAAAATATCTTGTTACCTTTGACCTCTCCGATGGTTGCCGGGCAAATCAGGTAGGGGTTCTTCTTGTCCACTGCTTCTAGCTTCATCCCAGGTTTAAAGAGGTTCTGGGAGGGCATGGAGGGTTCCTACACACAGAGAACTCTCTGTTAGTCCAGACCAGACAGATCTGTTTATATACACACACAGAGAACTCTCTGTTAGTCCACACCAGACAGATCTGTTTATATACACACACAGAGAATTCTCTGTTAGTCCAGACCAGACAGATCTGTTTATATACACACACAGAGAACTCTGTTAGTCCAGACCAGACAGATCTGTTTATATACACACACAGAGAACTCTCTGTTAGTCCAGACCAGACAGATCTGTTAATATACACACAGAGAGAATTCTCTGTTAGTCCAGACCAGACAGATCTGTTTATATACACACACAGAGAACTCTGTTAGTCCAGACCAGACAGATCTGTTTATATACACACAGAGAGAACTCTGTTAGTCCAGACCAGACAGATCTGTTTATATACACACAGAGAGAACTCTGTTAGTCCAGACCAGACAGATCTGTTAATATACACACAGAGAACTCTCTGTTAGTCCAGACCAGACAGATCTGTTTATATACACACAGAGAACTCTCTGTTAGTCCAGACCAGACAGATCTGTTTATATACACACAGAGAACTCTCTGTTAGTCCAGACCAGACAGATCTGTTAATATACACACAGAGAACTCTCTGTTAGTCCAGACCAGACAGATCTGTTTATATACACACAGAGAGAACTCTGTTAGTCCAGACCAGACAGATCTGTTAATATACACACAGAGAACTCTCTGTTAGTCCAGACCAGACAGATCTGTTAATATACACACAGAGAACTCTCTGTTAGTCCAGACCAGACAGATCTGTTTATACACACACAGAGACCTCTATGTTAGTCCAGACCAGACAGATCTGTTTATGTACACACACGTAAATCATTGATCAGTAAATCAATACACTACAATACAGCTTTATGGTCCAATGTGAAATGTTCCATTTTTCTTTCTTGACCTTTTTAAAAGCTGTGGCTGGTGCCATCTCTGCTCCAGTCAGGGTTCTCAGGAGGAACATAGGCCACGAGGAGGCATTCATTCTGAAGCCTAAAGACAACTCAAAGAAAAAGTTAAAGATTTAGAATATATTGCTACTTTATTGCTGTTATAAGCAAGTACAACACTTTATAATGTCTTATTAACATATATGATATGTTATATTTTATGCTATAATATGTTACATTATAATAAACAAATAACTTCACAGATCTTCATTGTAAAAGGGTTTAAACACTGTTTCCCATGCTTGTTCAATGAACCATGAACAATTAATGAACATGCACCTGTGGAACGGTCGTTAAGAAAGTAACAGCTTACAGATGGTAGGCAATTAAGGTCACAGTTATGAAAACTTAAGACACTAAAGAGGCCTTTCTACTGACTCTGAAAAACACCAAAAGAAAGATGCCCAGAGTCCATGCTCATCTATGTGAACGTGCCTTAGGCATGCTGCTAGGAGGCATGAGGACTGCAGATGTGGCCAGGGCCATAAATTGCAATGTCCGTACTGTGAGACGCCTACAGGGAGACAGGATGGACAGCTGATCGTCCTCGCAGTTGCAGACCACGTGTAACAACACCTGCACAGGATCGGTACATCCGAACATCACACCTGCGGGACAGGTACAGGATGTCAACAACAACTGCCCGAGTTACACCAGGAACGCGCAATCCCTCCATCGGTGTCCGCAATAGGCTGAGAGAGGCTGGACTGAGGGCTTGTAGGCCTGTTGTAAGGCAGGTCCTCAACAGACATCACCAGCAACAACGTTGCCTATGGGCACAAACCCACCGTCGCTGGACTAGACAGTACCGGCAAAAAGTGCTCTTCACTGACGAGTCGCGGTTTCGTCTCACCAGGGGTGATGTTCGGCTTCACGTTTATCGGCGAAGGAATGAGCGATACACTGAGACCTGTACTCTGGAGCGGGATCGATTTGGAGGTGGAGGGTCCGTCATGGTCTGGGGTGGTGTGTCACGGCATCATCGAACTGAGCTTGTTGTCATTGCAGGCAATCTCAACGCTGTGCGTTACAGGGAGGACATCCTCCTCCCTCATGTGGCACCCTTCCTGCAGGCTCATCCTGACATGACCCTCCAGCATGACAATGCCACCAGCCATACTGCTCGTTCTGTGCGTGATTTCCTGCAAGACAGAAATGTCAGTGTTCTACCATGGCCAACGAAGATCCCGGATCTCAATCCCATTGAGCACGTCTGGGACCTGTTGGATCAGAGGGTGAGGGCTAGGGCCATTCCCCCCAAAAATGTACGGAAACTTGCAGGTGCCTTGGTGGAGGAGTAGGGTAACATCTCACAGCAAGAACTGGCTAATCGGGTGCAGTCCATGAGGAGGAGATGCACTTCAGTACTTAATGCAGCTGGGGGCCACACCAGATACTGACTGTTACTTTTGATTTTGACCCCCCCCCCCTTTGTTCAGGGACACATTATTCCATTTCTGTTAGTCACATGTCTGTGGAACTTGTTCAGTTTATGTCTCAGTTGTTGAATCTTGTTATGTTTATACAAATATTTACACATGTTAAGTTTGCTGAAAATAAACGCAGTTGACAGTGAGAAGACATTTCTTTTTTGCTGAGTTTATGTTATAATATGTTACGCTATAATATGTTATGTTATAATATGTTATGCTATAATGTGTTATGTTATAATGTGTTATGTTCTAATGTGTTATGCTAATGTGTTATGCTATAATATGTTGTTATAATGTGTTACAATATGTTATGCTATAATGTGTTATGCTATAATATGTTATTCTATAATGTGTTATGCTATAATGTATTATAATGTGTTATGCTATAATGTGTTACGCTATAATGTGTTATGCTATAACGTGTTATGCTATAATATGTTATGCTATAATGTGTTATTCTATAATGTGTTACGCTATAATGTGTTACGCTATAATGTGTTACGCTATAATATGTTATAATGTGTTATGCTATAATGTGTTACGCTATAATATGTTATTCTATAATGTGTTATGCTATAATATATTATAATGTGTTATGCTATAATGTGTTACGCTATAATATGTTATTCTATAATGTGTTATGCTATAATGTGTTATGCTATAATGTGTTATGCTATAATGTGTTATGCTAGAATGTGTTATGCTAGAATGTGTTATGCTAGAATGTGTTATGCTAGAATGTGTTATGCTAGAATGTGTTATGCTAGAATGTGTTATGCTATAATGTGTTATGCTATAATATGCTATGCTATAATGTATTATAATGTGTTATGCTATAATGTGTTGTTATAATGTGTTACAATATGTTATGCTATAATGTGTTATGCTATAATATGTTATGCTATAATATGTTATGCTATAATGTGTTATGCTATAATGTGTTACGCTATAATGTGTCATGCTATAACGTGTTATGCTATAATGTGTTATGCTAGAATGTGTTATGCTATAATATGCTATGCTATAATGTATTATAATGTGTTATGCTATAATATGTTGTTATAATGTGTTACAATATGTTATGCTATAATGTGTTATGCTATAATGTGTTATGCTATAATGTGTTATAGTGTGTTATGCTATAATGTGTTATGCTATAATGTGTTATGTTATAATGTGTTACAATATGTTATGCTATAATGTGTTATGCTATAATGTGTTATGCTATAATGTGTTATGCTATAATGTATTATAATGTGTTATGCTATAATATGCTATAATGTGTTATGCTATAATTTGTTATGCTATAATATGCTATAATGTGTTATGATATAATGTGTTATGCTATAATGTGTTGTTATAATGTGTTACAATATGTTGTTATAATGTGTTACAATATGTTATGCTATAATATGTTAAATAAAAAGCATGAGCTGGCGCAGACCCAGAGAACATTATTTAGTGTTGAGGTGCTGACTAACGGAGAATAAACTGTAAACTATAAATACAAAGAGAGTGGCACAATCCATATACAGTTGAAGTCGGAAGTTGACATACACTTAGGTCGGAGTCATTAAAACCCGTTTATCAACCACTCCCCAAATTTGTGTGTTAACAAACTATAGTTTTGCAAGTCGGTTAGGACATCTACTTTGTGCATAACACAAGTCATTTTTCCAACAATTGTTTACAGACAGATTATTTCACTTAATCACAATTCCAGTGGGTCAGAAATGTACATACACTAAGTTGACTGTGCCTTTAAACAGCTTGGAAAATCCACAAAATGATGTCATGGCTTTAGAAGCTTCTGATAGGCTAATTGACATAATTTGTGTCAATTGGAGGTGGACCTGTGGATGTATTTCCAGGCCTACCTTCAAACTCAGTGCCTTTGCTTGACATCATAGGAAAATCAAAAGAAATCAGCCAAGACCTCAGAAAAACAATTGTAGACCTCTACAAGTCTGGATTTTTTTTCTCCCAAACGCCTGAAGGTACCCCGTTCATCTGTACAAACAATAGTATGCAAGTATAAACACCATGGGACCACGCAGCCGTCATACCGCTCAGTAAGGAGACGCGTTCTGTCTCCTAGAGATCGACGTACTTCGGTGCAAAAAGTGCAAATCAATCCCAGAATAACAGCAAAGGACTTTGTGAAGATGCTGGAGGAAACAGGTACAAAATTATCTATTTCCACAGTAAAACAAGTTCTAAATCGACATAACCGGAAAGGTCGCTCAGCAAGGAAGAAGCCACTGCTCCAAAACCGTCATAAAAAAGCCAGACTACGGTTTGCAACTGCACATGGGGACAAAGATCGTACTTTTTGGAGAAATGTCCTCTGGTCTGATGAAACAAAAATAGAACTGTTTGGCCATGATGACCATTGTTATGTTTGGAGGAAAAAGGTTGGAGGCTTGCAAGCCGAATAACCCCATCCAAACCGTGAAGCACGGGGGTGGCAGCGTCATGTTGTGGGGGTGCTTTACTGCAGGAGGGACTGGTGCACTTCACAAAATAGATGGCATCATGAGGAAGGAAATTTATGTGGATATATTGAAGCAACATCAGTCAGGAAGTTAAAGCTTGGTCGCAAATGGGTCTTCCAAATGAACAACTTTTCTTTTTTTTCACCAATATTTCAACAATGACCCCAAGCATACTTCCAAATTTGTGGCAAAATGGCTTGAGGACAACAAAGTCATGGTATTAGAGTGGCCATCACAAAGCCCTGACCTCAATCCTATAGAAAATTTGTGGGCAGACCTGAAAAAGCGTGTGCGAGCAAGGAGGCCTACAAACCTGACTCAGTTACACCAGCTCTGTCAGGAGGAATGGGCCAAAATTCACCCAACTTATTGTGGGAAGCTTGCGGAAGGCTACCCGAAACATTTGACCCAAGTTAAACAATTTAAAGGCAATGCTACCAAATACTAATTGAGTGTATGTGAACTTCTGACCCACTGGGAATGTGATGAAAGAAATAAAAGCTGAAATAAATCATTCTCTCTACTATTATTCTGTCATTTCACATTCTTAAAATAAAGTGGTGATCCTAACTGACCTAAGACAGGGAATTTTTACTAGGATTAAATGTCAGGAATTGTGAAAAACTGAGTTTAAATGTATTTGGCTAAGGTTTATGTAAATTTCCGACTTCAACTGTATGTATAACCTCACAGTAATACATTTTTACCCAATAAATTACTGTGAGGTTATACATATAGAGTGTGCAACTCTTTGTTTTTATGTTATAATATTATATAATATGCTATATAATATGTTATGCTATAATATGTTATGCTATAATATGTTATAATATGCTATATGATGTTATAATATGTTATGTTATAATATGTTATATGCTATATGTTATGTTATAATATGTTATAATATGCTATATGATATGTTATAATATGTTATAATTTGCTATATGTTGTTATAATATGTTATATGATGTTATAATATGTTATGATATAATATGTTATAATATGCTATATGATATGTTATGTTATATGATATGTTATAATATGTTATGCTATAATATGTTATATATGTTATAATATGCTATATGTTATATTATGTTATACAATGCTATATGTTATGTTATAATATGTTATGTTATAATATGCTATATGTTATGTTATATTATGTTATATTATATGTTATAATATGCTATATGTTATGTTATAATATGTTATATTATATATTATAATATGCTATATGTTATGTTATAATATGTTATGTTATAATATGTTATATATGTTATAATATGCTATATGTTATGTTATAATATGTTATATTATATATTATAATATGCTATATGTTATGTTATAATATGTTATGTTATATGTTATAATATGCTATATGTTATGTTATAATATGTTATATTATATGTTATAATATGCTATATGTTATGTTATAATATGTTATATTATATATTATAATATGCTATATGTTATGTTATAATATGTTATGTTATATGTTATAATATGCTATATGTTATGTTATAATATGTTATATTATATGTTATAATATGCTATATGTTATGTTATAATATGTTATATTATATATTATAATATGCTATATGTTATGTTATAATATGTTATGTTATATGTTATAATATGCTATATGTTATGTTATAATATGTTATATTATATGTTATAATATGCTATATGTTATGTTATAATATGTTATATTATATGTTATAATATGCTATATGTTATGTTATAATATGTTATGTTATAATATGTTATATGATGTTATAATATGTAATGTTATATGATATGTTATAATATTTTTTTATTTATTTATTTATTTTACCGTTATTTTACCAGGTAAGTTGACTGAGAACACGTTCTCATTTGCAGCAACGACCTGGGGAATAGTTACAGGGGAGAGGAGGGGGATGAATGAGCCAATTGTAAACTGGGGATTATTAGGTGACCATGATGGTTTGAGGGCCAGATTGGGAATGTTATATGTTATGTTATAATATGTTATGTTATGTTATAATAGGTTATATGATATGTTATAATATGTTATATGTTATGTTATAATATGTTATAATATGCTATATGATGTTATAATATGTTATAATATGTTATAATATGCTATATGATATGTTATATGGGATGTTATATTATAATATGTTATATGCTATTATATGTTATGTGTTATGTTATAATATGTTATAACGTTATATGTTATTGTGACAGGTTAAAGGAAATACTAATAGCCTGTTATACATTAAAAAGTATTAGTAAGTTCATAGTATGTGAGGATCTTAAAACATCTAAGGTTAAAAAGATCATGCATTCAGTATTAGTTGATAGATTGATAACATGTATATAATTGTGTTAAAATCCGTCAAGCATACAAAGGGTACGAATTGTGAGAGGAATGTGTAAACGTTATGTTGATTACTTTATTTTGTCGTGGGTAAAAGTGTTAATCTGTGATCTACTAAATGCTCTTAATCTATGAGCCTGAGATCGATTGCTCTCGACTCCACTCAAGTTCCCGGAGAAACCGTGGTCTTTTCTCATTGCACTAAAAGTTCTCAATGAGTAAACATTACCGTATCACTCTCGTGATTCTTTCTCCCCTTTTTCAGGTACGTTATTGATGATTAAAAAGATTAATTTAAATGTAATAACTCGCTAACATGTCAAGAGTGTTTAAGGTGTGTCTTAGTAACATATTGAGGAAGTTAGTTAAGTTTGCAGAGAGTAATATGAGCCCTGCTCGGTTGCAGCTAGCTTCGTACTGCTAGGTACTGCTAGGTAGCTGCCATTTTATGTCGATTGTGAATGAACATGTGCATTATTAATAAGATATTTCGCGGCGTTATTTGTGTAATGGTTTTTCAAACACTTTATTGCCTGTTGATAAATTGAGTTATGGTTTACTGAGTTAAAGCTTTGTGCTTGACAGTTATATTGAAAATAGTATTTGTTTCAGTGATGTACAGTGTATACTGTTGTGACTTGAATAAGCCTTGTACCCTACAAAACTATCTATTTCCTGTAGATCTGTTATTCTGTAAAATGTGTTACTTATGTAAAATGAGAAACATTCCGTATCACACTCATGATTCTTTCTCCCCTTTTTCAGGGGTGTAACATTATAATATGTTATGTGTTATGTTATAATATGTTATGTGTTATGTTATAATATGTTATAACGTTATATGTTATTTCAGGATATAGTGCAGCCTTTACCCAGCAGCAGTTGCAGCATGTCTCCTTTCCTCTCACAGGTCCCTATAGGCTGGATGTATAATAAACTTTTCTAAAGTCTTATAACATGTCATATCTCTCTATGTAGCCTTACCCAGAGGTGGCTGCAGCATGTCTCCTGTCCTCTCACAGGTCCCTATAGGCTGAATGTCTGAGGAGTCCACCAGTCTCCAGAAATCGTTGGTGTTGTCACTCCCGTCCAGACGGAGACGCAGGCGCGTACCCATCATACCCATCACCGTGGCGATGCAGATGGACGTGTTGTTCCGAGGGTCGTGGGCTTCCAGCTTCATACCAGCCTTGAAGTCATTACTGGGAGGGAAACGGGACTGGGGGAGACAGGAGGACAATGGATCAGTCATGAATGGAATGATTTGCTTATATGGGGCGACAGGTAGCCTACTGGTTAGAGCGTTGGGCCAGTAACCAAAAATAAATAAAAAATCTGTCGTTCTGTCCCTGAACAAGGAAGTTAACCCACTGTTCCCCGGCCCGTGAAGACGTGGATGTTGATTAAGACAGCCCTCCGCACCTCTGATTCAGAGGGGTTGGGTTAAATGACACGTTTCAGTTGAATGCATTCAGTTGGACAACTGACTAGGTATCCCCCTTTCCCTATCTAAACCTAATGTTATGTTGGGCAGAGTTTTATCTAAACCTAATGTTAGGCAGAGTTTTATCTAAACCTAATGTTACCAAATTGTTGACACCTTTTCTAATCCTCTCAGATCTAGGAATGCATGGGGGGGGGGGGGGGGGGGGTTTATTTGGGATTGGACACAAGTCAAAAAGCACTTCCTAAAGCAGCCCATAGTGTTGTAGTTACTAGGTCATATCTACCTGTCTGAAACAGCTGGGAGAAGCGGCTGTGGATGACGTTTCCTTAAGGTACTCCTCCCAACTGAAGGGTTCTGGCAAAACAAAAGGTCATAGTTCATACTATCTGACAATCGTAGGTTACACTATATTGTGACAGAGAAGAACATTGCAGGACATGTTTAATACCATTAAATTTATCCAGAGAGGGGGGGCCGGTTCCTGGAGAGGGGTTACTTCTCTCAGGTTTCTCCCTCCTCTCTTCTTTTGGCTCTGAAAAGGAGACAGTTCAACACCTCATTTAAACACTTTAGAGTAGAATAGAAAATAATAGAACCAATTCAACACAAAGCATTAAAAAAGTGATGACCTTTCTGAGGTGTTCGGCCCATTGTGACCGATGGTACCACCAGGTGCCAGGTGAGGGGACCCCAGACTGGTCAATGTGCCACTACCGACGCGGTGCTGAGCCCCTAGAGCAGATACACAGAGAGAGACATTTATTTGTTAACCTGTATTTAACCAGGAAATGCCAATGCATGATTTTCTTAACCTTTATTTAACCAGGAAGTTCCACTGAGGTCAAGATACATTTTAAACAGGGGATACAAGTAGAGTTAGGCGGGGCCCTCTTTCTAGGTTGGTACAGCAGGCAAAATCTATATCCACAGCTTGTTTCAGCAAGAGTACACACAAAGAAACATCTACTGGAGAAATATCTAACAGCAACAACTGACATGGAGGGGAATTTTTTGATCATCTTCATTGCCACAGCAGCTAAAGCAGCAGAAGCTGGGAACAGGACACAGAAGGAAAAGGATCAGTGTTAATCACGAGGAACGCATTCTGAGGGAATGAAAAGCAGAAGTGCATTTCATCACTGACAGACAGTGTAATAATCTACTGGGCCTCCGGACCATGCAGGCTTCTGAAGATCAAAGAGTACTTGGAGCTCTCCACAGCCGTCATGGCTGTGGACGGTACAGTAATATACGCCATGTAGCAGACACTTTTATCCAGAGTACAGTAATACTGGAGTCCATGCTCTTGTACTAGCCCATACAGAGGAGTTAGGACACCTTAAACAACTTTTACCGACATGAAAGGTGCGGTTTTTAGTCACGTCCAGAGTAGTGAAAGGTGTGGTTTTTAGTCACGTCCAGAGTAGTGAAAGGTGTGGTTTTTAGTCACGTCCAGAGTAGTGAAAGGTGTGGTTTTTAGTCACGTCCAGAGTAGTGAAAGGTGCGGTTTTTAGTCACGTCCAGAGTAGTGAAAGGTGCGGTTTTTAGTCACGTCCAGAGTAGTGAAAGGTGTGGTTTTTAGTCACGTCCAGAGTAGTGAAAGGTGTGGTTTTTAGTCACGTCCAGAGTAGTGAAAGGTGTGGTTTTTAGTCACGTCCAGAGTAGTGAAAGGTGTGGTTTTTAGTCACGTCCAGAGTAGTGAAAGGTGTGGTTTTTAGTCACGTCCAGAGTAGTGAAAGGTGTGGTTTTTAGTCACGTCCAGAGTAGTGAAAGGTGCGGTTTTTAGTCACGTCCAGAGTAGTGAAAGGTGTGGTTTTTAGTCACGTCCAGAGTAGTGAAAGGTGTGGTTTTTAGTCACGTCCAGAGTAGTGAAAAAAGGTCGACAAAAGGAAAATCCGTTCAATGCATAGAAATAATAACATGACCCAGGATGAAGACTGAAGCCTCCAGACAGAATAATAACATGACCCAGGATGAAGACTGAATAATAACACGACCCAGGATGAAGACTGGATAATAACACGACCCAGGATGAAGACTGGATAATAACACGACCCAGGATGAAGACTGAATAATAACATGACCCAGGATGAAGACTGGATAATAACACGACCCAGGATGAAGACTGGATAATAACATGACCCAGGATGAATACTGGATAATAACACGACCCAGGATGAAGACTGGATAATAACACGACCCAGGATGAAGACTGGATAATAACACGACCCAGGATGAAGACTGGATAATAACACGACCCAGGATGAAGACTGGATAATAACACGACCCAGGATGAAGACTGGATAATAACATGACCCAGGATGAAGACTGAATAATAACATGACCCAGGATGAAGACTGGATAATAACACGACCCAGGATGAAGACTGGATAATAACACAACCCAGGATGAAGACTGGATAATAACACGACCCAGGATGAAGACTGGATAATAACACGACCCAGGATGAAGACTGGAGCCTCCAGACAGACAGAATGATAACATGACCCAGGATAAAGACTGAAGCCTCCAGACAGACAGAATGATAACATGACCCATGCTGAAGACTGAAGCCTCCAGACAGACAGAATGATAACATGACCCATGCTGAAGACTGAAGCCTCCAGACAGACAGAATAATAACATGACCCAGGCCGAAGACTGAAGCCTCCAGACAGACAGAATGATAACATGACCCAGGATGAAGACTGGAGCCTCCAGACAGACAGAATAATAACATGACCCAGGCTGAAGACTGAAGCCTCCAGACAGACAGAATGATAACATGACCCAGGCTGAAGACTGAATAATAACATGACCCAGGATGAAGACTGAATAATAACATGACCTAGGCTGAAGACTGAAGCCTCCAGACAGACAGAATAATAACATGACCCAGGCTGAAGACTGAATAATAACATGACCCAGGCTGAAGACTGAAGCCTCCAGACAGACAGAATGATAACATGACCCAGGCTGAAGCCTCCAGACAGAATAATAACATGACCCAGGCTGAAGACTGAAGCCTCCAGACAGTACAGACAGACAGAATAATAACTGGTGTTGTCTAACAATTAGAACCTGTTCAAATGTAGTGCACATCCAATCTAATCACTGTCCCAGTGCAAGGTACAAAACAACAACACATAGAAAGGAAATGTGTCCACACAGCCAACTAGATAAGGCTGTTTTAGGTAGGTAACAATGAGCAATGGAGCCTAGACCACTCTGGTTCTACGGATATCTTACATTCGCAAGATGAAACCAATCACCAAAGAGGACACTCAAGGTGAGAAAACATCCAGCTAACCAGTAAAGTCCCAATTAAATCCATGTGATGGAAAAAGAAGAAGGAATTCTCTCTCTATCAACATCTCTCCTGAGCCAACAAAAATGTCAGGTTTAGGTTTTGCAGTGTAAGAGCTCTCTGTCCCTCTCCCCAGCCCCTCACCCTCTCTCGCTCCCTTCCTCCCTCCCCTTCTTAGATGTGGATCTCATTGAGCTTGCCCCAGCCATAAAGATTCCTAGCCTCTGTAAAAGGCCATTAAGCCATGTACATCTGGGGGAGTCTGTCTGGGGGAGTCAAGAACTCTAACATGAAAAGGATTCCAGAACCTCTCATTAACAGACAGACGATGTGTGTCTGCTGCTGGTCGAGGCCGCGTTCCATTCAGGAGGGCCACGCCCCCAGGACAGAGAGGAGTGGAGATGTCCCCACTTTACAACAGGAGAGGAAGTGCTAGTTTTAGTTAGGTCTCCTTATTGCTAGAGGAGATGTCTCCACTTTACAACAGGAGAGGAAGTGCTAGTGTTTTAGTTAGGTCTCCTTATTATTAGAGGAGATGTCTCCACTTTACAACAGGAGAGGAAGTGCTAGTGTTTTAGTTAGGTCTCCTTCCTTATTACTAGAGGAGATGTCTCCACTTTACAACAGGAGAGGATGTGCTAGTGTTTTAGTTAGGTCTCCTTATTACTAGAGGAGATGTCTCCACTTTACAACAGGAGAGGAAGTGCTAGTGTTTTAGTTAGGTCTCCTTATTACTAGAGGAGATGTCTCCACTTTACAACAGGAGAGGAAGTGCTAGTTTTAGTTAGGTCTCCTTCCTTATTACTAGAGGAGATGTCTCCACTTTACAACAGGAGAGGAAGTGCTAGTGTTTTAGTTAGGTCTCCTTATTGCTAGAGGAGATGTCTCCACTTTACAACAGGAGAGGAAGTGCTAGTTTTAGTTAGGTCTCCTTATTACTAGAGGAGATGTCTCCACTTTACAACAGGAGAGGAAGTGCTAGTGTTTTAGTTAGGTCTCCTTCCTTATTACTAGAGGAGATGTCTCCACTTTACAACAGGAGAGGAAGTGCTAGTGTTTTAGTTAGGTCTCCTTATTACTAGAGGAGATGTCTCCACTTTACAACAGGAGAGGAAGTGCTAGTGTTTTAGTTAGGTCTCCTTATTGCTAGAGGAGATGTCTCCACTTTACAACAGGAGAGGAAGTGCTAGTTTTAGTTAGGTCTCCTTATTACTAGAGGAGATGTCTCCACTTTACAACAGGAGAGGAAGTGCTAGTTTTAGTTAGGTCTCCTTATTATTAGAGGAGATGTCCCCACTTTACAACAGGAGAGGAAGTGCTAGTTTTAGTTAGGTCTCCTTATTATTAGAGGAGATGTCCCCACTTTACAACAGGAGAGGAAGTGCTAGTGTTTTAGTTAGGTCTCCTTCCTTATTACTAGAGGAGATGTCCCCACTTTACAACAGGAGAGGAAGTGCTAGTGTTTTAGTTAGGTCTCCTTCCTTATTACTAGAGGAGATGTCTCCACTTTACAACAGGAGAGGAAGTGCTAGTGTTTTAGTTAGGTCTCCTTCCTTATTACTAGAGGAGATGTCTCCACTTTACAACAGGAGAGGAAGTGCTAGTGTTTTAGTTAGGTCTCCTTCCTTATTACTAGAGGAGATGTCTCCACTTTACAACAGGAGAGGAAGTGCTACGGTTTTAGTTAGGTCTCCTTATTACTAGATGAGATGTCTCCTCTTTACAACAGAAGAGGAAGTGCTAGTGTTTTAGTTAGGTCTCCTTATTACTAGAGGAGATGTCCCCACTTTACAACAGAAGAGGAAGTGCTAGTGTTTTAGTTAGGTCTCCTTCCTTATTACTAGAGGAGATGTCTCCACTTTACAACAGGAGAGGAAGTGCTAGTTTTAGTTAGGTCTCCTTATTACTAGAGGAGATGTCTCCACTTTACAACAGGAGAGGAAGTGCTAGTGTTTTAGTTAGGTCTCCTTATTACTAGAGGAGATGTCTCCACTTTACAACAGGAGAGGAAGTGCTAGTGTTTTAGTTAGGTCTCCTTCCTTATTACTAGAGGAGATGTCTCCACTTTACAACAGGAGAGGAAGTGCTAGTGTTTTAGTTAGGTCTCCTTATTATTAGAGGAGATGTCCCCACTTTACAACAGGAGAGGAAGTGCTAGTGTTTTAGTTAGGTCTCCTTATTGCTAGAGGAGATGTCTCCACTTTACAACAGGAGAGGAAGTGCTAGTGTTTTAGTTAGGTCTCCTTATTATTAGAGGAGATGTCTCCACTTTACAACAGGAGAGGAAGTGCTAGTGTTTTAGTTAGGTCTCCTTATTGCTAGAGGAGATGTCTCCACTTTACAACAGGAGAGGAAGTGCTAGTGTTTTAGTTAGGTCTCCTTATTACTAGAGGAGATGTCTCCACTTTACAACAGGAGAGGAAGTGCTAGTGTTTTAGTTAGGTCTCCTTATTGCTAGAGGAGATGTCTCCACTTTACAACAGGAGAGGAAGTGCTAGTGTTTTAGTTAGGTCTCCTTATTACTAGAGGAGATGTCTCCACTTTACAACAGGAGAGGAAGTGCTAGTGTTTTAGTTAGGTCTCCTTCCTTATTACTAGAGGAGATGTCTCCACTTTACAACAGGAGAGGAAGTGCTAGTTTTAGTTAGGTCTCCTTATTACTAGAGGAGATGTCTCCACTTTACAACAGGAGAGGAAGTGCTAGTGTTTTAGTTAGGTCTCCTTATTACTAGAGGAGATGTCTCCACTTTACAACAGGAGAGGAAGTGCTAGTGTTTTAGTTAGGTCTCCTTATTACTAGAGGAGATGTCTCCACTTTACAACAGGAGAGGAAGTGCTAGTGTTTTAGTTAGGTCTCCTTCCTTATTATTAGAGGAGATGTCTCCACTTTACAACAGGAGAGGAAGTGCTAGTGTTTTAGTTAGGTCTCCTTCCTTATTATTAGAGGAGATGTCTCCACTTTACAACAGGAGAGGAAGTGCTAGTGGTTTAGTTAGGTCTCCTTCCTTATTACTAGAGGAGATGTCTCCACTTTACAACAGGAGAGGAAGTGCTAGTGTTTTAGTTAGGTCTCCTTCCTTATTACTAGAGGAGATGTCTCCACTTTACAACAGGAGAGGAAGTGCTAGTTTTAGTTAGGTCTCCTTATTACTAGAGGAGATGTCTCCACTTTACAACAGGAGAGGAGGTGCTAGTGTTTTAGTTAGGTCTCCTTCCTTATTACTAGAGGAGATGTCCCCACTTTACAACAGGAGAGGAAGTGCTAGTGTTTTAGTTAGGTCTCCTTATTACTAGAGGAGATGTCTCCACTTTACAACAGGAGAGGAAGTGCTAGTTTTAGTTAGGTCTCCTTATTATTAGAGGAGATGTCCCCACTTTACAACAGGAGAGGAAGTGCTAGTTTTAGTTAGGTCTCCTTATTATTAGAGGAGATGTCCCCACTTTACAACAGGAGAGGAAGTGCTAGTGTTTTAGTTAGGTCTCCTTATTACTAGAGGAGATGTCTCCACTTTACAACAGGAGAGGAAGTGCTAGTGTTTTAGTTAGGTCTCCTTATTACTAGAGGAGATGTCTCCACTTTACAACAGGAGAGGAAGTGCTAGTGTTTTAGTTAGGTCTCCTTATTACTAGAGGAGATGTCTCCACTTTACAACAGGAGAGGAAGTGCTAGTGTTTTAGTTAGGTCTCCTTATTGCTAGAGGAGATGTCCCCACTTTACAACAGGAGAGGAAGTGCTAGTGTTTTAGTTAGGTCTCCTTCCTTATTACTAGAGGAGATGTCTCCACTTTACAACAGGAGAGGAAGTTCTAGTGTTTTAGTTAGGTCTCCTTCCTTATTACTAGAGGAGGGCAATTCCACGATAACGGAATTACGCTTTGACTCCAACTTTTCACATCAAAATGAAACAGACTTACGGTATTAAATATCTGCTCCGAATTAAGATTCAAAGATGTCTGCAGAAAGAATGGGGTGTCAGCTGTGCCTATGACATCACACCTTGAGTAAAAAATATATTTTTTAAAGTTGGTTATTGAACTACAGTAGGTGAAGTGGATTTACATGTGTTAACTACAGTAGGTGAAGTGGATTTACATGCGTTAACTACAGTAGGTGAAGTGGATTTACATCCGTTAACTACAGTAGGTGAAGTGGATTTACATCCGTTAACTACAGTAGGTGAAGTGGATTTACATCCGTTAACTACAGTAGGTGAAGTGGATTTACATCCGTTAACTACAGTAGGTGAGGTGGATTTACATCCGTTAACTACAGTAGGTGAAGTGGATTTACATGCGTTAACTACAGTAGGTGAAGTGGATTTACATGCGTTAACTACAGTAGGTGAAGTGGATTTACATACGTTAACTACAGTAGGTGAAGTGGATTTACATGCGTTAACTACAGTAGGTGAAGTGGATTTACATGCGTTAACTACAGTAGGTGAAGTGGATTTACATGCGTTAACTACAGTAGGTGAAGTGGATTTACATGCGTTAACTACAGTAGGTGAAGTGGATTTACATGCGTTAACTACAGTAGGTGAAGTGGATTTACATGCGTTAACTACAGTAGGTGAAGTGGATTTACATCCGTTAACTACAGTAGGTGAGGTGGATTTACATCCGTTAACTACAGTAGGTGAAGTGGATTTACATCCGTTAACTACAGTAGGTGAAGTGGATTTACATCCGTTAACT